>NC_139983.1:12080622-12200622 GCF_963993115.1 Abramis brama
CTAGAAATATCAGACCCTTTAAACGTTACAATAAAAGAATGAGGATTCAAGTTTTACAAGGACAAACACTTGAAGGCACGTGAAGGAATTTGATGGATGTGAAACTAAATTCGGAGAAATATTTATACAACGCTTCAGATCTGAAAGTTCTATCTATCTATCTATCTATCTATCTATCTATCTATCTATCTATCTATCTATCTATCTATCTATCTATCTATCTATCTATCTATCTATCTATCTATCTATCCATCCATCCATCCATCCATCCATCCATCCATCCATCCATCCATCCATCCATCCATCCAATGAATCAAATGAAAAGAAATGTCTTATTACCCTAAACTACACCAGACTCAAAGGCACAATATGTAACTTTTTTTGCTTTAAAAATAGCAAAAATCACTATATCTATGTTATATATATTTTTATAGTTGTGTACTTACATTATCCCGACTGTTTCCAACAACTTTCAAACCAGGAGAAATTTGTAATTTAATTCGAGAAACGTCCCATTTCTTTATTTCCGTTTTGTCGCCGCCAATGCCGTCATATCCGCGTTGTCCCTGGTTTCCGCTCGTACTGCCATAGCAACCAGAGCTATGAACCAGAGCCGTCTGATAGTAACCAAAGCGACTGACGCGGACAACTTTGTAGTTCGCAATGTCTATTTGCACGCTGTTGTTGTTTCGTTCAAACATTATGGACCATGGCAAGCAGACTTTGGATAAAAAAGGAGAACTAAAACGAGAATCAATATCAGCGCGGTGTTTTCGAGATGCCGAGAGCTCCCATAGACAGTATATAAACGAGAGCTCCACGTCCGAGACTTCGACCGCTCCTACATGTACTTTATTAAACAGGTGAGCACATTTACATAAAACTAATCAATGTTTTATAGTTCAACAATGATAAAATGTCAGAATATGATCTGTATGTTATTCTAATGTTGATCTAGTTTACTGCTAGTCTCATACAGACAGACTAACACATACATTTCAACACATTCAAATGCAGTTTAGTGTGCTAGTGTAATGTTAGACCAAGTGAAACAGCGCTGCGTTACCTCACAAGTTTAATTTGTCTAATAAACTGACCTGTGAGTTGTAATTCTGCACTCGTGTGTAGTTCGGTAGAATGAAATGTCCATATTCCTTTTATATCCGCGGGACTCGCGTCGCGTGTGGAGCTGATAGCTGTCTCTCAGCAATCCCGAACTGCTTCATATCACAGTCATGATAAAAACATCGATGTATTCAGTCATCCATAAACATTATTAGATCGGTCGGCTTGACGTTGACGACAAGATCCATAATTCTTAGCAAATGTTGCGTCATCAAACTACGCCTTTGTTATTGTAAATAGGTTAGCGACCCCTAGTGGCAAAAAATGCCATACTGTGCCTTCAAACTTTATTTGTTGAGTCTCTCATATACAAACAGAAGTTATTTTAATTAAAAAAACATTTATCCTTAAACGACATTATGCACGTTATTTGACTATAATAAATAATATGATAGATGGGCCTGTTGATATACTGTATACCAAATACACTCACTTTTATACAACCTAAATGAAACCTGCCAGTTAATGAAACGTAATCGATACATTCAGTCAAATGCGCATTTCACCAAGAGAAGAAAATCAACAATCAAATAACAATACACCGGCTCGACAAACTTGACCACTGCATTTCTGTTGAAGTCCATGACCAGCCACGCTACAGAAACCATCATCAGTATAAGAACGGCACTTCTTGTTGCTGTAGCAACAGCCAGAGGAGGGGCGAGCACCACAGCGACCTGTTAACACTCCCATTAGTGTTAGCTCAGCCTTTCTATTCATCTCCACGCTGGATCATTACCAAGAACAAAGAGCTGCATCTCTGCCGGGACCACTTTGGAGGAATATTAAATTGTGATTTCTATCTCCTCTGCAAAAGGCAACTTGTTTGGGAGCTGTAAAGAAGTACCGCACCCAGGAAAGACAATAGCCTTTATCATTAATCTACTCGGCAGACAGTGACAGCACATTAACAAAGCCCTGGCACCGTAATCTGCAGCTTGCATCTCCATGCATTAAAAGTGCTTTTGTCATGTGACATCAATCTCAAATAACTC
This sequence comes from Abramis brama, assembly GCF_963993115.1. Lineage (NCBI taxonomy): Eukaryota > Metazoa > Chordata > Actinopteri > Cypriniformes > Leuciscidae > Abramis > Abramis brama. The sequence goes on from NC_139983.1 coordinate 12,082,743, forward strand.
TCTCTGAGCAGCAGTCAAGTCAACGTGAAGGTTGTTTGTGGTGCTGATGCGAGGTTATGCAAGAATGAATACAAAATTATCAATTGATCAATGTCTAATCACTCACTGAGCCTTTTTTATATTCATAAAGGCATTTGTTGAATACACATGCATTTCTAAAGAAAAAAAAAGTGGTAACACAACATTAGTTGCTTGCTTCATGACAACCAATGCATTAATAATGGACAACATTCTTAATATTAATTTATAAATAAACTATTGTTTCTTAGATTTGTTTTCTTGCGAAAAAATCCCTTTATATATTCTCAACAATGTCTCAACACAATCAAACATCAGAGATTTCCTTACTATACTTTTATTTTATTTTTATTTATTTTTTTATACAATTTTTCCAAGACCAAATTAAATAGGCTATGTGTCCAGTACAGCTCAGTCTGAAAGAGTAATATTGGATTAATCACTTTCAAAATTTCTGGAATGTAAAAAAACAATATATTATGCGATTATTTATTTTACTAGGGCAAATGCCATTACATAAAAAGAAATGGGCTCACTGCAAATCAAATTTCTTACATTTCTTTAAAAAAAAAAAATTTACATGTTTATTTTACATGTTTTTTTCCTGACAGTTAATGGTGTTAAAAATGACTATATACCACTTCTTGTTCTTCAGTCAATGCCGTAAGTTTGGGGTATAGGCTATCTATTTGGCGACCAATGGCAGGTGGGGAGGAGGGATCGAGAAATCTGTTTGAAAACAGTCACATTCTTGCAATTCCATTTGGTGGAGCTAGTGGCACAGAAACAACAAATTTCACCTTAAAAACAAAACAAAACAAAATTCTAGCGTTAGTCCCACTCATTTGCAGGGTCCGCTTTATCTGAATTATCCACACACACGTTGGATTTGGCACAGGTTTTATGACGGATGCCCTTCCAGCACTGAGAGTCACACTCACACAAACAAACACACACACACACACACACACACACACACACACACACACACACACACACACACACACACACACACACACACACACACACACACACACACACACACACACACACACACACACACACACACACATGTCTGGTTTACTATCTTTGTGGGGACTCTCCATAGACTTAATGGTTTTTATACTGTACAAACGGTATATTCTATCTCCTTACACTAACCCTACCCCTAAACCTACCCATCACAGGAAACTTTCTGCATTTTTACATTTCCAAAAAAACTCATTCTGTATGATTTATAAGCTTGTTTACCCATGGGGACCTCTATTTAGGTCCCCACTGTGACACGAGTCCCCATGAGTCTGTGTGCATTCAGGTTGAAGTCCCCACCGGGATAGAAAAACAGGTACACACACACACACACACACACACACACACACACACACACTCCAACGGCCAGTTTGACATGTCCAATCCACCTAACCTGCATGTCTTTGGACTGTGTGGGGGAAACCGGAGCACCAGGATGAAACCCATATTGACACAGTCCGGGGCTCAAACTGGGGACCTACTTGCTGTGAAGCGACAGTGCTATAGAGCCACCACGCCGCCAAACTTAAAAAAACTTAAATGAAATGACCCAAGCTTCCTCAGTTTAGAAAGACCAACCCTTGAGCTCTACAATTTGGTACATTTCGGCTGAAAAACAACAGTCATAAAGGCAGAAAGGCTGTTTTCTTCATAAATAGCATATTTACATGTTGATGTATAAGAATCTTCTGGGTCTCTTTCTATGACCCTTTCTCCTCCTCCGGAGCATGGGAACATGCTTGGCTACACCAGAGTCACACTATCACCTATGACTCACGACATTACCGCCCGCTCACCTTTATATTGCCTCTAACTGCCCCGTCTCTCATCCGTCCACCTTCGACTCCATCTCTGAACCCTCAGACTAATAACAAAGCCCTCCATTACAATCCAGTCCTGCTGGACCCCCATCACTTTCCCTCAGCACGCCACAATGCTTGGTTTAATCAGCGCCCTCTCTGTTACCCAGACTCCCACGCTGCGGTCTCAGTGTCACTAATGCCTTCCTGGGCCTCCGGAACGTTCCGGCAGCTTCTCAGAACTGTGTGTGGCTCTGTTTTTTATGTGATTTTTGAAGCAATGCTGTAGGTGCCCCCAAAACAATCCCTCTTACACATTTCACACCCATATCCCATCTGAACCGCTGACAAACGACACATATTTTTTGACCCTGAAAAACCGAGGAGCCTTTTAATTAAATCACTGTGTTGTGTAGCGAGATCGGGTTCGCTTTGACCCCGGCCTACACTCATTTCTAAGTGAAGTGAAGTGGAGAACACGCTCTAGCGATGAAGTTCTGGCACCGATTCAGCAGAAGTTTAAGTTTCCAATCTTTCCTCTGAGTCATGACAGTGAGACGAGGACAAAGGAAGTTCTTCTACCTCATAAAGGACACTTCAAGGAAGCTGTCAGTGCAACTGAAAACCAATAATATCAGCGGTTGCAATAATTCAAAATGTTTTTAACACTTTACAGTAAGGTTGCATTTGTTAACATGAACTAACAATGAAAAATACTGCTAAAACATATTAATCTTAATTAAACATATTAATCTTGCAACTGAAAACCAATAATATCAGCGGTTGCAATAATTCAAAATGTTTTTAACACTTTACAGTAAGGTTGCATTTGTTAACATGAACTAACAATGAAAAATACTGCTAAAACATATTAATCTTAATGTTAAATTCAGTATGTATTAATACATAATTTAAATCAAAAGTTGTAGCTGTTTATATTATTTAATGGACCTGAGCTAACATGAACTAACAGTGAACAGATGTACTTTTATTAACTAACGTTAAAGTCAACATGAAATCAAAATGGACAATTCTTGTGTTTTTTACAAGAGTATTTATTATAAATTATTTATCTGCGCACATCATTATTTTTTTTTAATTAATTTGCCCTCGTAATCTTTAATCAAAATAACTTCCCCTCCCCCTCTTGCAGCGACATCTCTTCTCTTTTGATGATGTTTTTACTGAAGTGAGGGCGGGGCAACCTGTCACTCACATGAGATCGACCAATAGCCAACCACAACCATCCAATCAATTCCCGCTGGACAAAATCAAGTCCCTTCCTACATTTTTTCTCATTCGAGAAGCCGTTTCACTTGGATACACATCACAATAGGGAAGAAAAGACTATCGCAACTTCATCCAGACTTTACCAAAGGTTAATAAATAATGCAACAAGTGTATTACTCATAGTTAATGCATTATAATGTCAACTAATGAAACCTTATTAAAGTGTTACCAATTTTTTTTAAACATGCACAACATATTGTATATTTTACAGGTTATGTGTAATATACAGTGGCCCCAAAAAGTATTTGGACACTTCTGAGCACTTAAAATTACAATTGAAGTGAGATTTGACCCAACTTTGAACAGTATATTGTTTAATCATTCAAAGGAACACTTCGACTTTTTGGGACTTTGGCTTATTCACCATATCCCCCAGAGTTAGATAAGTCCATACATACCATTTTCATCTCCGAGCGTGCCGTAACCAAGCGTGCCGCACAAGCCCTGAAAAGTGAAGCCAAAACGTCTCGATCGCCCCCCGGTGACTGGTCCTAGTATAGGTCATAAGCCCCGCCTCCCCATGTTATTCAACGGGACGTGAGACCAACTAAACAATTAAATTACACTTCAAATATCTTTTTTCCAAAGGTGGTTTCTTTCATTTGCTGTCGTTTTTATCACGCTGATGTTAGTTCAAGTATCTGTTTCAAAAATAAGTTGTTTTTTAGTTAGTTACGTGATGCGGTGGTGTAACGTCATGACTGACAGCTGTGATTGACAGGTTCTCTGAGCGAAGTAGTCACTGAAGCACCAACGGACATTTTTTTCGGGATCTTCGGAGGACTGAGGAGATTGTATTTACTTTATTTTAACAAGCCTCTTGACGTACTGCAATCAATTTTTAAAAAAGTGTGCAGAATCCACTCTCCCTGAGTGCATTCGGCGAGAGTGAGGGCGGAGCGTTGATTTTGCGGCTTTACTTCCTGCTCACTACTGCGCAGGTCTGGTCCCGAGATCGCTACTGCGCAGACTCAAGTTCCAATATGTCAGCGCCATATCGGGACTCTGGAGGCTTCAGTTCTCATCAATGGAAGAGAGCGAAGGGGCGTCGTCCATCTTTTTTTACAGTCTATGGCCGTAACTCTGTCTGACGCACCCACCGCTAGCCTAGCTTAGCACAAAGACTGGAGGTAAACGGCTCCAGCTAGCATAGTGCTTAGAGCCCTGCACAGGGCAAAACATCCAGCCCTAACCGAGACCTGGCCCGTGGTGTTCAAGCCCTAATCCGGCCCCAGCCCGAAAACGTATGCAATTTTTCAGCCCGAACCCGACCCAAGACCAACATCAATATCACTTTGAGCTCTCTCTGACGCACACTCTCTGATGCGCGCTGTCTCTGCTAGACGCACACACATACGCACACACATACACACACACACGCTACTAGGTAAAATTTTATTATAGGCCTCAAACATAACTACCACCACCGACAATTATGCCCACAAATATTAATACAGACCATTACATTACAGAGAAGCATAAGCATGCAGTATAAATATTGTATAGCCAAATGTGATCCAGCAGTAAATAAAGATTTACGGCCTACCTTTTTTTTGATATCAAGTAACTTTACTGAAGAACAACGTTTCAAAGAACTCTTCACCAACTGGCTAACGTTAAATAATAATAAAAATATAATAAAGAAAAAAAAATCAGTTGAACTGAGTAGGTTCATTCACTGTTTATTTGTGATCGTTGTGAAGAAAAAGAATAGCATCCACTGTTGAAGGCTTCAGGCTCGGTAATAAAATCAAAACTCTTTCAAAATGCAGCTTTTCCTGAAGTATTGGGAACTTTTAGTAACTCCTTATGCTCCAACTTCTCCCTGATGCTCTGTATGGTCAACTGTCACCTAATGCAGGGTTCACCAATCTCGGTCCTGGAGGGCCGCTGTCCCTGCAGAGTTTAGCTCCAACCAGCTCCAACACACCTGTTTGAAAGTTTCTAGTATGCCTAGTGAGACCTTGATTAGCTGGTTCAGGTGTGTTTAATTGGGGTTGGAGCTAAACTCTGCAGGACAGCGGCCCTCCAGGACCAAGATTGGTGAACCCTGACCTAATGCATTGCACGCGCGTCGCGTTACTCGCGTGATCGCATATTGCGTTGCATATTTATAATATTATCAATATAACAATATTTCATACAGTAGCATGCGCTCTGCACGTATATTATGGGCACGATGAAAGGAGAAAAGCTAAATGAGCCTGAGTCCGACCCGAGCCCGATCTGTAAAAAAAATTAAAAAAATTAAAAAAATTGACCCGACTGCTCCCAATAAGTGACAAAATAACGCCAACATTTTCCTATTTACATGTTGTGATTTGTATAGTCACAGCATGTACAAATAACATGGTCATATTCTCAGAAGGCGAAGCACTGCTACTTGGGCGGAGTGATTTGCTCGCAGCGCCTGAGAAGCCCCGTGGTGAGGAGCAGAGTTCGCTCAGAATTGGAGTAAATCACTCCGCAGAAGTAGCAGTGCTTCGCCTTCTGAGAATATAGTTCCCAGTATGTATACGGTTAGAAGATGGCTGTGTCTCATGTGACCTTGTTATTCGTACACGCTTTGACTATACAAATCACAACATGTAAATAGGAAAATGTTGGAGTTATTTTGTCACTGGGAGCAGTATGCTAGCTGAAGCCATTTACCTCCAGTCTTTGTGCTAAGCTAGGCTAGCGGTGGGTGCGTCAGACAGAGTTACGGCACGCACGGACATGAAAAAGGTATGTATGGGCTTATCTAACTCTGGGGGATACGGTGAATAAGCTAAAGTCCCAAAAAGTCGAAGTGTTCCTTTAAAATCTACAAAGTGGTGTGATTTTTTGGCTTGAAAACAGTTTTTGCTACCTTTCTTTCCAACATTCAAAACTTGCTTTTGGTATTCTGTTATATAACACAATGACATTCATACAATTTTAAAAGTGGCTTCAAATACATTTTGTGGCAAACGTCCATGAAATAAAGTGGCCTCTATTTTTCTTTCTGCTTGGTGATGAACAGAACTAAAAAGTCTGAGGTAAAAGCATATGCACTCTTCATGCATATTTAAATATAACAGCCCTGTTTCATACAGCATCTACGAATAGAAATATGCATCCCTGAAGTACTGATGCAGAATCCTGGGATTTTCTTTACACCACCTGTTGGTGTTTTGGCGGTAGGTAAAACATCCATATCAGTAGCAGCTCATTAAAAATAAATCCGCTTTAATTGGCATGACTGAATATATTAAGTGGAAAAGATCTAGAAAAGTGTGCATACCCGACCAGAGCTGGGTTCATGAGCAATGCAGCAATGTAAATGATAATTATGCTCAAAAATGTTTTATTCAACCAGCATGCAATATTTTTGCCAATGTGGCTTGATGATATAAGTGTTAATTGTCCTCTATGCGATACATTGAGCTATAGAACAGGATGGGGTGCTGAGAGACTCTGTCAGACGTCAGAAGGATCTCGCAGCTGAAACGCCCCAGGATCTGTTGCTTTGTGCTGAGGAGAACACGACTAGATCTGCATAAATCAAAATCTGATAACAGTGGTGAAAACTGTGCAAATGCCTTCTAAATGCACATTTGCCAACACTGTGGAAATGAATGTGCAATTACATTAAATTTGTAAAATTATTTTAGTGTTTCCTTTTCTGCTGCAAAAGGACACAGTATTGTTTGCCTTGCAGTGGTTTCACAACCTCACATACTGCATAGTGGCTTCAAGATGTCATTTTCACATGTATTTATATAGTGCTTTATACAATACAGATTCAGTGCCTACTTCCATTCTCTGTAATGTGAGCCGAGTGTGAGAATTCATGGTATTCATAAATCAAAAGTATCAGGATGACCTACTACAGTACTTCCGGCAAGATTCTGAAATGCACATCCGATGGACACTTTACTATCCCATGAGGCCTCGGGAGAGGATATGTGAATGGTGAGTGGAAAGTGAAGCGACGCAACTGACACCATAGGTCACATGACAATGACAACATGGTGGATGCAGTATGTGCAAATTTCATTTACACTACACACATTTATACAATAAAAAACATACTTTTTTTTTTTAACAGTGGTGACGTTTCAATTGAAATTTAGTACCTATTATACAGTATGCGATTGTTTCAAAGCAGCTTTACCTTAATAAATATAGGAAACGGAGTGTCTAAGTACAAATAGCCTGCATTGTTGGCAGAGGCTATTTACACTAACTCCACAATAGGATGTCTGGTTGGACCAGACAAAATTATGGAAGATGCTGTCAACAGTAGCATGGTGTAGGGGTAAGGAGCATGGCACAAATCTACCCGTGTTCGATTCCGCCTTTTGTCGCTTTTTTGTCAAAAATTACGAAAATATTTGAAAAGTGGAAATAAAGTGTAATAATAAAGTATTGATTCGGTAGGGGTAGGGGTAGGGAGGCCTTATATTTTTATAATTTACACTGTTATTATTGCATATCGTTTAATGTACAACAACACTGAGGTGCAAACAGTATCTGCTACTATTTACTGTATAAGTATAAACAGCATCTAACTGTTATTAAACTTAGTGCAAATAGCCGCTGCCAACAGGAAAATAGCGTTACTGTTGTAAAATTAATCAATTATGAAACAAGCTATAAAGCAGCTCCTCGAAAGGCAACAGCCATTCAGCTCAAGTCAGTTCAATGTTAATTAAATTCAATTCATTGACCATGTTTCAAAGTTAGTGTCATTATCCAGCTCAATTCAGCTCATCTGATACTGCCAGCGCAATTCATTTACTGAATGTTAATTGTCTTTTAAAGATACAATATATATGGATGTGCAATTATTATTATTATTATTTTGAATATCATTGCATCAGACATCAGTGAGTTTTAGGTGATCTGTTGGTCTGAGCAAAAAGCTGATGGTGTGAGTGTTCAGAAAACCTGTCTGAAAAAAACTTGTCATTATTTCTGCAATCCTGTTTGGTGTTTGTGGTGTTTGTGGTGTAAAAAATACATACTTTACTGTTCAATGACAATTTAGAGACAGAAATAGGCTGAACTCATTGATAGCGGTGCGGTGTTGTGCATCATTGTAGGTGCCTCAAAGACTGCAGACTATGTAGAGTGATAAACTATGACTGAACCTCCTGTGAATAGATCACATGCTCTTTGGCAATGAGATAAAAGTGAAGCCTTAAAAGCCCCAGTGACTAAGCTTGACTTGGTCAGTAGTCAATTAAATTTTCATAGAGCACAGAATAAGCTAACCTTCAGCACTTATACATTTAGAAATGCTACCCTTGTGGGCATGATAAATACATTTTGAATAAATATTTATGCATTCTGTAATGTAATGAGAGATGACGGAAATGACCAGGTCAGGTTCTTCCACTAGTCCTGGCGATTTCAAGTAAATAAAAACAAAAAGTGATCTAGTGAAGTCTGGACACGCGCTTCTCTTGTTTTGTGTGATCTGAAACAGAAAACTTTGCATGTGAATGATAAACATGAAGTGAGTCAGGTCTAAAGAATGCCCTGTTTACAACTTAACTCGATGCACAATGTCTATTGCTAGTTAGAGGCAAAGCAACACTTCAGGCAATGAGACAAAGTACATAAACATTAGAGTGAAGTCACTCATGAACCTCTCGCAGAGGTCTGAAACTGTCAAAGCCGAGCGGTCAGTGTTTTGCTGGAGCGAAGGGGAACTCCGCAGACCAGGATGCCCTTGGAGCCGGACTCTCAGGAATGTTCCTTATTCCACTTCATTGGATTAACTGCTTAATGCCCTAATTTGCATATTAATGACACGCCAGCTTGTCTCATTTTAATAGAGGACTTGAACTGGTTTGAGAGGAAAGAATGCTCAAGCAAGGGACCTTTAATTGGACCGTAACCTCAAAAACAAACATTCTTCATTTTTGATATTTGATTTATTTATATAACATTCAAAATGTAATATAATAATATAATAATAATTAATAATAACTCAATACATTTTTCTAATGAAAATTAAAGGGGTCATGCATTTTTTAAAATAATGTTCTCTGAGGTCCACTTAAATTTAAAGTTAGCAAGAATGTTTACATCAAGTAGTTAATAGTAGTTAGAAGTAAGGAAGACAACAAACCTACAACTCAAATACCAAGGGTACTCCTGTCTGCAACAGCATTGTAATTAAACATCTTTATTTTTTACATTTATTTTTCTCAAAACAATAAGTTCAGATCTCTGAACAGTTAGTTTCCTGTTCAAATATGTAAAAATAACCAAGCAACTGTGAATTTTCAGTTTACATGTAAAACATTTTGACAAAAATAAATGTAGCCTACTGTTTAAATACAAATGTTCGGTCCCTCTTTAGGCGTCTTTAACTATACTATGCACTAACATTTAAATGAATCACTGCAGAAACAATGCACTTATTGCGTACATACAGTACATGTTTTTATATTGTACTTACATTTATAAAATACCTAATTACAGCTATAATTAAACATAGAATTAGACTGGTGACCCTTTCATTACCACCCATAAACCCATAGAACTAAACCTGTCCATAACCTTACCTGTATCCCACCTCAATCGCAGAACAAGTGTTTTGCAATACAATATTAACAAAATAAGTATACTGTACTTATTTTTCATGTAAATAGTAGATAAGGACACCTAATATAAAGTGTGACCAGATGTCCATTTTCTTTTTGTGTGTACTACAGTATTGATACAGTGAGGAAAATAAGTATTAATTTGAACACCCTGCTATTTTGCAAGTTCTCCCACTTAGAAATCATGGAGGGGTCTGAAATTGTCATCGTAGGTGCATGTCCACTGTGAGAGACATAATCTAAAAAAAAAATATCCAGAAATCACAATGTATGATTTTTTAACTATTTATTTGTATGATACAGCTGCAAATAAGTATTTGAACACCTGAGAAAATCAATGTTAATATTTGGTACGGTAGCCTTTGTTTGCAATTACAGAGGTCAAACGTTTCCTGTAGTTTTTCACCAGGTTTGCACACACTGCAGGAGGGATTTTGGCCCACTCCTCCACACAGATCTTCTCTAGATCAGTCAGGTTTCTGGGCTGTCGCTGAGAAACACGGAGTTTGAGCTCCCTCCAAAGATTCTCTATTGGGTTTAGGTCTGGAGACTGGCTAGGCCACGCCAGAACCTTGATATGCTTCTTACAGAGCCACTCCTTGGTTATCCTGGCTGTGTGCTTCGGGTCATTGTCATGTTGGAAGACCCAGCCTCGACCCATCTTCAATGCTCTAACTGAGGGAAGGAGGTTGTTCCCCAAAATCTCGCAATACATGGCCCCGGTCATCCTCTCCTTAATACAGTGCAGTCGCCCTGTCCCATGTGCAGAAAAACACCCCCAAAGCATGATGCTACCACCCCCATGCTTCACAGTAGGGATGGTGTTCTTGGGATGGTACTCATCATTCTTCTTCCTCCAAACACGTTTAGTGGAATTATGACCAAAAAGTTCTATTTTGGTCTCATCTGACCACATGACTTTCTCCCATGACTCCTCTGGATCATCCAAATGGTCATTGGCAAACTTAAGACGGGCCTTGACATGTGCTGGTTTAAGCAGGGGAACCTTCCGTGCCATGCATGATTTCAAACCATGACGTCTTAGTGTATTACCAACAGTAACCTTGGAAACGGTGGTCCCAGCTCTTTTCAGGTCATTGACCAGCTCCTCCCGTGTAGTTCTGGGCTGATTTCTCACCTTTCTTAGGATCATTGAGACCCCACGAGGTGAGATCTTGCATGGAGCCCCAGTCCGAGGGAGATTGACAGTCATGTTTAGCTTCTTCCATTTTCTAATGATTGCTCCAACAGTGGACCTTTTTTCACCAAGCTGCTTGGCAATTTCCCCGTAGCCCTTTCCAGCCTTGTGGAGGTGTACAATTTTGTCTCTAGTGTCTTTGGACAGCTCTTTGGTCTTGGCCATGTTAGTAGTTGGATTCTTACTGATTGTATGGGGTGGACAGGTGTCTTTATGCAGCTAACGACCTCAAACAGGTGCATCTAATTTAGGATAATAAATGGAGTGGAGGTGGACATTTTAAAGGCAGACTAACAGGTCTTTGAGGGTCAGAATTCTAGCTGATAGACAGGTGTTCAAATACTTATTTGCAGCTGTATCATACAAATAAATAGTTAAAAAATCATATATTGTGATTTCTGGATTTTTTTTTTTTAGATTATGTCTCTCACAGTGGACATGCACCTACGATGACAATTTCAGACCCCTCCGTGATTTCCAAGTGGGAGAACTTGCAAAATAGCAGGGTGTTCAAATACTTATTTTCCTCACTGTAGATAGATAGATAGATAGATAGATAGATAGACAGACAGACAGACAGATACCTGCCAAAACACCACCAAAAATACATGAAGAATACATGAAGAAAGCCACATATGTATCCACTCTGCATGACTGAATGGCAGGAATTTAAAAATTCACATTGTAATGTTTTGTTAATGAGCTAACCGCAGTTGAGCTATTGATAGTCACAGTCACCTGGATGTGAGAATGTAAATAGTTTGTGCTTCCAGGCTGAACAGCAGGTACCGAAACCTGTGATGTGTTTAAACTGATAACTGCAGTGTTAAACTTGAGAAACACAAGTGAGAGGAGCGAAATCTATAGAATAGTATAAGAAACACTTTTCTCTGAGTGCACATCTTTTGCTTAATTAACAACACCTGAAGAAAGTGCTAAAAAGGTTGGGCATTTTAACAAAAAGAAGCAAAAACGTTTTGCCACACCTGCCAATGACGGGCGAATTGAGTAGCCTAATTTAACGGCTATAAATGTTTCTTAGCAGCAGTGAAATTGTGTGAGTGTGTGTGTAGCTTATATATATACACATCCTAGAGACATCTGAGAAACATACAAGCATTATTTGCCCATAAAGGAAATTTATGCTCTCTTTTGGCGCTTGGCTAGTGCTTGGTCTCTGTAAAAGAGATACATAAATCAAACTTATCACCCACTATGTAAGTTGTCAAGTCATTGAATATCCCTGAATCTAGATTTAAAATACTGAATAAAAGTTCAAAGTGAAATGCAAAGCATCATCATACATAAGCAATGAGAAGCTGCAGTGCTAATTTTATAATCAAATTAATTATTGTGAAAAGACTGGCTAAGAACAGCAAGCACTAATGAATCACTTGGCATATATTAAGCACTTGAGCAATTAAAACAATTCAGTGGCTCTCACTAAACTGCCTGACTGAATAGAATCGGTGCATAAATAAATGTCTGCTTATCTTGCAATAGCCAGCAGCGACTTTAGTTAATATGCAACAAGTAGAACAGGAACCAGTTTCTTTGAAAATAAATCATAGCACAGATAAACCATTTTTTGAAAAGTTTCTTAAGGTAACCAAATTACATTTTCTTCCTGAGTGGAGAAGTGATTGGAAGGCCGTTCAAGCTCTCTCGTGATGTGAAGGATCTATTATTGCTTTGTCAGGTGGTCGCTCCGCCAGTATCTCTTTCAAGACCTCTTGAAGCCTCAATGACAAGAGGGGGGGTAGGGGGGGGGGAGGGGGGGTAGGGGGGGGGGGGGGGGGAGGACCGCTGCTAATAATTGCCTGTTCAGAAAGCATTCACACAGCTAGCACAGGACCAGCCAATTCCAGAAATAATTTGGGATCCCAGACAAGGCCAATAATGAACCTCACAATTTTTGAAAGGCAGAACAAAAGCGCGTGACGAATACTGAATCAAGCTGTAATGGAATGTCATGAAGCCCGGTGTTACGTGATGACTGGAGCTGTCACTTAAACAAAACCATTTTCACAGCCTTGTTGCGGGTTTCACTGATTTTCTGCCCAAATGTTTGACGGATTATGACTTCTGATGACTTTTAAACCCCACTTTCAAGGAAATAATTAGGGCATGTGCAATGATAATGAATTGAAGGGGAAGAAACAGGGCACAGTTGGAAAATTTGCTCTAGGCTATGGACATTACAGTATATCTGTGATGTGTTGGGCTAAAAACCATTCTGAGAGCAAAAAGCTTTTTCTTCACTGATGGCAAATGAAAAGTTGCAGCAATCCGACAAAATCTACATTTATTAAGCAACATGTACTACTTTTTCAAAAAGTTTGGGGTCGGAAAGATATTTTAATGTTTTTAAAAGAAGTCTCTTATGCTCACAGCGGCTACGTTTAGTCGATCAAAAATACAGTAAAAACATTAATATTGTGAAATATTATTATCATTTAAAATAACTTTTTAGTATTCCAATATATTTTAAAATGTTATTTATTCCTGTGATGCAAAGCTGAATTTTCAGCATCATTCCTCCAGTCTTCAGTGTCACATGATCCTTCAGAAATCATTCTAATATGATGATTTGATGCTCATAAGAAACATTTATAATTATTATCAATGTTGAAAACAGTTGTGCTGCTTATTTGCGGAGAACAAGATATTTCCTTCAGGATTCTTTGATGAATAGGAAGTTCAAAAGAACGGAATTTAGTTGACACTGAAATCTTTTGTAACTTTACTGTCACTTTTGACCATTTTAATGCATTATTATTAGTATAAACCTCTTTGGGTAGCAGACATTAAATTCTCTTAGCCGAAGACAAGTGCAGAAATCATTGTGAAAGCAGCAATTATCAGCACTTGAAGGATATGCAATGAAAATGACCAAATGGTTGAAATATTCCTGTGTGCGGCATTTATCTTTCTTTATAATGTGCATTTATCTTGTTGTACTAACAGCAGAAACTGGCAACCATCAATCTCAATGTCGATTCCGTATTTAAAAAGCCATTTTAGCAGCACTTTTCCTTTTCCTTGCAATTGGCAGCCTTCCCTCGACACCATAAACATTAATCAGACGCAGTATAAAGCTGGAGAATAAGAATCCAACAGGCAATATAAAAACTTATTCACGCTTTGTGTGAGCTGACATGGGAAGACGGGATCCAGTGCAGTAGAAAAATAACAACCATATTCCCTCCCTTTGACAGGAGAAAAGCTGTTGGGTAATTTCACTTTTTTTCTAAGGTCCAATGCCTCTGAAGCTCTGATCCAAATTTTGCTTTACTGTTTACTTATGGATTTAGTGGAAATCACTGGAGGTCTACTGCCGCTACAAATTGACATCTGCAGGAGCTTGAAGTCAATAATCTCTTTGCGTTTGGCCTGAAGGAATGTATTATTCTCAGCACTATGGGAAAGAGACCTTTCCAAACAGCTTTTTTCCCAAAAACCTCAAATGAAATACCACAATAGAAGAGTCCCAAACCTCCTACAGAGGATCTTCTGTTCTCCTTTACACGAATGCGCTCACAAACGCCTTGCTTTAGAAGAAGACCAGTTTCCATCGGTGTTTTAGAGCTTCCTGTTCTACACGTCTCACGGGAAGTCTTATAGTGGCTACTGTGCACAAAACTAAGACTGGTGTCATGCACATTGATTCAGTGCTAGTTGGTGATGAATACTGTCCTGCAGTGCATGTCACCTGGGGTCTGCCCTTTCCTAAATTGATCCATTTGTTCCATTTAAACACAGCTGAACAAGCTTTTTTTGATAAAGGTTATAGGAAAAACAAAACAAAAAAACAAACCCTGTATATTTGGGTAGGCAACATAGTGTATTCTTGCAGGGTGTACAAGCATTGTAAATGTCCTGAGGCAATAAATCTGTTAGTATCCTATACAAAACCAATACATTTTCCCTCCCAAAATGCCATTGTTTATGTTGAAATATTGAAACTGTTGTGTCAAAAAGAGAATAACACTATAATGCCTTTTTTGCTGTTGTTTCATCATTTTGATCAGTTAAGGTCCTTACACACTGTCTCCGAAACTTTCGTCCATCATACATTTTTTTGGATCGGGTTCGATTTTCTGCATTTTTCGCATCTGTAGCAAGCATTTTAAGAGGTGTTTTGAAAATTCAGAGCCACCAAATTACGAATACGAAAAAAAACATATGGAAATTTCGGACTCAGTGTGCAAGGACCTTTAGGCATCCAATACTTACGCTATTGTTACGCAACCAGACAGTTGATGGACCCCATTGACTTCCATAGTATTTTTTTTCCTACTATAGAAGTAAATGGGGTCCATCAACTGTTTGATTTCCGACATTCTTCAAAATATCTTCTTTTGTGTTCAACAGAAGACAGAAATTCATACAGGTTTGAAACAACTTGACGGTGAGCAAATGATGACAGAATATTAATTTTGAAGTGAACTATTCCTTTGGTAATGAATAGTACAGAAAAGGGTCGATAGAAAGTAGAAAATAGTACAAGGATCTTTTCTTCAATACTGCCTAGTGTTTCTATGAACTAAATCTGCACTTGTCTGTTTTGGATCTTCAGACACGAACGAGTCTGTGTGAGTCACAGTTCTAATGGGACTTTTATAGATTTGATGGAGGTTTATTCCTTGGATATTTACCAGGATGATCTGTCAGTGAAGACATAGATCAGAGAACTTTTAGAGGCACACACTCACTTGTAAGGTCCCAGAGCCCTATTGCCGTACTCCAGTGCCGTCTCGTAGTGATCCAGACTAATGCAAGCGTCCATGGCCAGATCCAGCAGCCTGAGCACATAGATGTTCCTGTCCGGGATGACGTCTGCATATCTGTGCAAAAGAGCTCGACTCTCTTTCAACAACTCCTCCCAGTCTTTTGATTAAACAGTTAAGGACACAATTAAAAAGAAGCAGGACTGTATTACAAAAACTACACTGTAAAAAATTAAACCGTGATTTTTACGGTAAAAAACCGGCAGCTGTGGTTGACAGAACTTTACCGTCAAAAATACGGTAGCAACGTTATTGGTTTTACAGACTTAACTTAAAATTTACAGTAATAAACCGTATTTTATTATCTGATATAATGTGAATTTACCGTCCTATTGAAGTATTAACATCTGTTTTGTACCATTGTAATACACTGATAACCAACAATCACAGCAGTGATGAGAGTCACATGATCAATCAAAGCTCATCACAAGCAGCTCTTCCACAAGAAAGTTAATACTATAGAAGCTGCACAGTGTCATTCACACAAACATTAAACACCATCACGGTAACACACATGAAATTTTAAAACATTAACTTAACAACATTAAATGTAACATAAAACCCTAATGTACATAACTGATTAGAAAAAAAGAAGAAAACTATGAAGAAACATAGTTATTTCAACAAAAATACATCAAATGTGAAGTGTCACACAGGGAATTGTGGGAATGTCAATTTACGGTTTTTCACTGTAAATTATACAATGAGTTGTTCTTTTTCACTTTCAAAAACTGTAAATTTAACGGTATTTTACAGTAAAATTACATTAAATGTACCATTAGATCTATCACAGTTATTTACCATATATAGTACGGAAACTTTCTGTTAACCAATTAACAGTTTTTCACTGTAGCATTTTTACAGTCTTTTACCGTTAAAATTACGATCACTTTTTACAGTGTAGTTAAAGGCACACTATGCAAGATTTGTACCTTAATATAACAGCTTCGTTCAAGTCATTTCAATGTAAACGAATTCGTAGTAGGGCGAATCATCCCGATAGCAATGCAAGTTTGAGAGGTGGCGCCCCGACAAATCTCGCGAGAATCACGACTTGCTTTACGGCACGACGTCACATACATCAACAACATATGAAGCAGCCTCTATGGAAGATACTAGCACGCATTTCAGACGTGAATCATGGCAGAGTCAAGGAAAAGAAAACGAGAAACTGACCATGTGAGTATTTACGACAGTAACGTTAAATACAAGTACTCCACAGCGACTCTAGGGGTCGCTGTTTGACAAAAACAGAAACTGCACAGTATGCCTTTAAGGCCAAGAAAGTCTTGCTGGTTAAGCCAGTTGGGAACCCACTGGCACACAGATTTCAAAATACAATCTACCCTTGTTATTTCAGCAGGAAGACACCCTGCATTTTCTTTTATACATCAGACGCATGTCCAAAGGGTAAACGCAAGTGAGCTAGACAGAACTGACAGCTTTACCCTCACACCTTTCACATCAATCTTTTGGAAACTGATATGATTACTGTATCGGGCATCGTTTGCAGAGTCTAGCAGTTGTTTCCAGGGCAAAACCGCTACAGGCTAGTTGCCTTCACCCAGCTAAACCCTGAGATATAGTCAGCGTATCGCTCACCGAGTGTTAGACAGTAATATCATTTGATTCAACTGTGAAGGATACGCTGCTCAGACTGAAGCTGCTCCAGGTGAGGGATGACGTCTCTTAAAGATGTCCACGCCGTCGTCTCTCCAGACAGCATGTCACAGTCCTGTTCACAAAACAATATCACATAAAATCATGTTAAGCAGTTCCTGATTGAACAGGAGCAAAAGCAAAAAATGACATAATGCACGTATGAATCAATGGACAAGGTAAATCGAAGGTTTATGTATTCATTTACTTATTAATACGAGTAATTTTATTTTAAACATATTTAAATATTATTTATTTAATTTATAAATGTATTTATTTTTATAATTTGTAATTGTATTTATTTATATGTGTATATCTGTCTTCATGTACTTTAAAAAATCTAGCAGTATATAATGTAAAAAATGGCATACTACTGCAAGTATAAATCAATGGACAATCTCAATCAAAAGTTGCTAAAAATTCTATATTTATTTACACCCTTATTAGGTGTGAATTACTAACTTATTTACTTATTTAGAATGAATGTTTTTACACTTAAATTGCATTGTAAATTTATACATTTAAATTTTGTTTTAAAATGTATTTAAATATTATTTATTTATAAATGTACTTGTTTTTTTTAAGTTACAATCAAATTATTTTTCTATCTTTTCCTATACATATAACTTAGATATGTGATTTTAAGAAAATCACCATTTAAATCAACAAACAAATGAAATAACACTGCAAATACGAATCAATAGTCAATAAAAAGTCAATCTAAAGTGTTTTTTTATTTTTTATTTATGAATATTTATATATAAATATTTACGCATTACACCTTCCAAAATTATAAACTGCAAGAAAATGTTGCAATTCTGGTTCACATTTGTGAAAAGAAAATAACCTATTAGAGCCGAAGCTATCAATGTTAGATTTGACCAAAGACGCTTGAGCTTTTACTGAATTATAGTTCAAATTTATGTGTGTAGATCATCAAACATCAAAGACCTTCGTACACACAACACAACAAAAAACATTAAAAAGAGAATGAGAGAAGCTGTCAGGATTAGAGAGCCGTGAGGTGCGTGAAAACTGAAAGGGCTCGTTTCTGAGAGGGCAACTTTATTTCAGGATAAGTGTGATGACAAGTCGGAGCCATAGGGGGGTCTGTCAGACACTCAAATCCCTGCGGAGAGAGGTGTGTGTGTGTGTGTGTGTGTGTGTGTGCGCGTGCGTGTGTGTGTGTGTGTGTGTGTGTGTGTGTAGCCCTTGGGGATACACGTATAAGTGCCTCTGAGACATCAAAGCCGTGTGATGTATCAGAGGTGAACAGTCACGCTACTGACAATATACTCTAGTGTTACTGCCTGAGCGCACACACACACACACACACACACACACACACACACACACTCACACACACACACACACAGTTGTTTTCATGTTTTATGGGGCCTTTTCATAGACATAATGATTTTTATACTGTACAAACTGTATCTTCTATCCCCTAATCCTAAACCTACCCCTAAACACAACCTTCACAGAAAACTTTCTGCATTTTTACATTTTCAAAAAACATAATTTAGTCTGTTTTATAAACTGTTTTCCTCATGGGGACCAAAAAATGTCCCCACAAGGACAAGGATTACGGATATCGCCATCCCTGTGGAGACATTTTGTCCTCATAACGTAGGGTTTACCTGGAGCACGAGCACACGCGCACGCAAGCGCACACACACACACACACACACACACACACACTTATCAAATACTATGGTAATTTGATAACTACCATGGGGTTCTTTGATATATTTATACACCATAGTACTACAAGTCTACTATCTGGTGCTATAAGATGCTTTAAAAAATACTTTTGTATTATCAACATGGTATTGTCCAAAAAAGCATTACTTGTTTCCATGGTGTGTTCAGTGTGCAGATATTTACTCTCTTTTTCTACATGCATTTTACCCTTACAAAACCGGACTATGGTGGACGGTAAATTAACATTCTTTCAATAAGGGCCTCCTTCTAAAATAATCTGTAACTACCTTTTATATTCTTAAATTCATTGGGGTTCTATATACAACCCTAGGGTTCTCGGATCAATTTTAAAGAACCCTTTATGCCAAAGATTTTCTGTAAAAGGAGAAATCTTAAATGATTGCATAATACTTTCATGCTTAATGGCTATCTCAATTTTTCTAGTGATACAGTAGCAAACATAAAATTGCTAAAACTGAAGTGAGAAGACCGTCAAAAAGACAAACTTAAAATTGATGCTGTCCATATTTGCTCTCGTAGACGCAACGTACAAGATAGCATGCGACATACAGTATCTACAATTTCAGAAAGATCCTGTATTGGTTTTTAGAAATATTTTATTGCAAGCTTCAAGGCATGAGAACATACCAAAAAGAATAAACTATGGACATCTTTATCAGGCTAAGTTCTGCGGATGAGAAAGGCCATCATGAATTTATGTATGAACTGGGCAAAAACAATTTTTATCTTTTTTTTTTTTTTTCACATAAACTCACTGCAGGAAGTATTTCATGAAGCCGTGTGGAGATTCAGCCAAGGGTTGAGAAACCAATTTTAGTTTTTTAGTGCCAAAATGAATTCAGATATTCACGGTGAGCTGTACAAAGTGTACACTGTTATGTGTTTTTGTTCAAGTGCACTCAGTCCATGCAAACTATGCAAGCTTTATAAATGATTTATCAGGGAAGAGAGTGCAAGCTGACCGAAATGTGGATGTCATGAGAGGCCAAAAACCCACAGACCATCCACCAATGAGTGCTACTAACTTCCAGAGATCTCCACCGGACCATAATGCTCTGTTTCTACTGCAGAATCACTAATAAAACTGAAAGCTGCACATGAAATCACTTATCGTTGAACAACACACCAAACCCTGAGGTATTGCCACAAGACAAAAACAGTCTTTTTACCTGCACATTATGTCAGAATCCATTTTGCATTCTGGTCAGATCTGTATAATTAAAAAATGGCTTTGAAGCTTTAAATTAAACATCTAATTGCTGCTTGCACAAATGGGCCTGTGCATGATGCAACAACTTTTCTATTTGCTGCTCCTTTTCAATGAAAGAGCCATTTTCTTGTTAACGTGAACAGCCTAATTACAGGGAGTGAGAATCAAATTGCAGACGGTGGTTCAGACTTTGTTTATTATTGTGTAAATTCAATAATCATGTTATTCATTACAGTACTGATTAGAGTGCACTGAGTTCGAAAATATATCCCAATGAACAAAGCATGACAGGAAGTCTAACGCTTTAGCAAACGTATCCCATTTCATATAGTCCTACTACACATAAAAGCACTTTGCCGACAAAAGCACATCATAGGAATGTTGTAAGAAAACATGCCGAACTGTCAAAAATTCCTCCTTTTTTGTTATGCAACAGGTTGTTGGTTTATTCACTAAAAAAGCATGCACGTTTAAGTACAGCAAACATCTACCCAAAAAAATAAAAAGAAAATAAATAAATAAATAATATATATATATATATATATATATATATATATATATACACACACACTGTATATATAGTAGCTATGTATTCCTATAAAAAAAAAAAAAAAAAAAAACTATGGCTGTCAACAGAATAAAAATGTAAAAATAATAATTTAGAAGACGCAGAAATAAGAAACGCAGAATAAAAAACTAAAAAAACATTTGTATAAAATATAATTATTTATAAATTGATTTATAAAATATGTTTTATATTTAATAAATAAATATAGTTATTTATAATAATTTTTTTTATATTTTTATTTATTATAATATTTATATATTATTATTTATAAAACTTATTAAAATATTATTTAAAAGTTTATTTAAATTATGTAAACTTTTTTTTTTCAAATTATCTGCAGATGCTCAGAACCTCTTCCTGGGATGCATTATCTTTTCTCTTGCATACTATTTAGAATACTATTTGCATACTATAAGAAATGGGACACAGCAAATTTGTAAAGGAGATATGGCGCAAATGTGAAAGAACACTGAACACTAAAACACTGAAAAAAAGCAGAGACGTGCACCGTGTGACCAGACAGTCCTTCATGAACCGAGTAACATCTGTGACCCCCCACGTGACTGTCAGACTGAATCACATCTCCGGTCTCGGGAGATTCTGGGAAGGTGATAACCTGAGCAAGCCCTTCCTGTACTTAACTGCACATACAGCTGCTCTATTGTTTTAGAGTGTCAGTGTGTCCTACTGAACTCACACAGGTTGTCAGATTACCGCAAAGCCGGTGGTGAATCAACAAATCCCTCTCATCAGAGTGTCATCAGTGTAACACTTCACACACCTCACCTGTATAATTACCTCATACACACACGCGCACACACACGTGCACACACATACATACACACACGCACGCACACATGTTGGGTTTTCATGTTTTTTGGGGGACTTTTCATAGACATAATGATTTTTATACTGTACAAACTGTATAATCTATCCCCTAATCATAAACCTATGCATCACAAAAACAAAACTTTCTGCATGGATGGATGGATGGATGAAACAGATGCATGGACAAATAGATGTGAGTTTGTACCACACATATCAGTTGTCCTAAACTCCAAAACTTACGAAAAACAAGCTTAAAAAGCTTCCACTGTTTCTTCGACTGTTGGATTCAGGGATGAAACCCAAGTCTCCATCTCAGCAGCCTTGAGCAAGAGCGTTTATTCTTATCTGCACGTATCTGACAGATGACTCAAGCAGAGGTCAGTCTGAGCAGCTGTGTAGGTGTTAACAGCAGGATAAAGCCTCTTTCTCTTGAGCTCACAGCACACTTATTTAGCATGGTATGCCGGCATGCAGGTGCAAAATAACCACAACATAAGCCTGAAAGGAACTTGTGTATGTCAGTGACATGTTGGCGCACACATGACACCAGTTCTGTTTCTTTATGGCAAGCCCTTTTGACTTTTAATCATTCCCAGGATATTAATGTGTTATCAACAATTCAATTTTCACTAGTTAAAATAATGGACTTTTTACTAGTAACAATAGCTATTTTTGATATGAATTACATTTTCACTAGTGAAAACGTAAATTCTTGACATCAACAATGATGTCCTCATTGATATCATTCTTGATATAAACTATAAACTATTTTTCTTGATATCTGAAATTGTATTTTTACTAGTAGAATTTTGGGTTACATTTTATTTTAAGGTGTCATTGTTACAGTGTAATTGTATAATTAAGTACTGAGTAATATTAAGCAACTACATGTACTTACTATAGGGTTAGGGTAGGATTTGGTTGAGTGTTAGTTGCATGTAATTATGCATAATTTACTGTTATTTCTATGGTAAGTACATGTAACATATGTAACAAGGACACTGTAAAATAAAGTGTTACCAAAGTGTTTTGCAATATAATACCTTTGCAAGCCATTTTGACTTAATCACTCGCAGGATATGAATTTTTGATATCAAGTATCAACATATCAAGGTTTTAGTGTAGTGAAAATGTAATTTCTGCTATAAAAAAATAGCCATTATTACATGAAAAAGTTCCATTCCTGATATCAAGAATTATCCTTTTAGCTTATATATCCTAGGAATGATTAAGCCGAAACAGCTTGCCATATTTCTTTTGTCACTCGCACATGCATTTGATGGGATAGTTCAACAAAAAATGTAAATCATTGACTCAACCTCACATGTCATTCCAAATCTGTTATGACTTTCTTTCTTCTGTGAAATACAAAAGAAGACATTTTCAAAAAGTTGTTTGTCCATACAATAATACTCAATGGGGTCCATAAAAACATTGGACCCCAATAACCTTCACTGTATGGACAAAAAACAAGAAACATTTTTCTAAATATCTTTTTTGTGTTCTGCAGAATATGGAAGCTTGTTTCCGCCACAGAATAAAACAACAAAGAAGTAGCTTTTTATCTCATAATTTAGATTTCTCTGTTTTTCAGAGCAAGTACTGTACGCAGTCAAATATTAGTGTCGCTGTCACTTGATGGTGGATCTGGTGAAGAAGCTGTCAGCGATCTGAATGTACTGGGAAATGAGCTCTGACGGGGACAGTGACGATGGTATAAAAAGCTTCAAAAGGTAACAAATATGCTTGTTTTTTCTTCTGTAATTGTCTAATATCAGGAGAGTTTTATACTATCTCAATAGGTGGAGATACATCCGTATTAGATATAGATCTGGGTTGCTAAAGACCCGAATATGTAATAATGATTGGCGAAACATTCATGCATTTTAGGGTTAAGAACATACAGATTGTTCAGCTGACGAAAAGTCTTTCCGAAAAAAACTTTCAGCAGACAAAAACTGTATAAAACAGCTTTAAGATTTGTGAGAAATTGTGACCTTTATATAGGTCGTGCCATTGTAAAGACTATTAGTCTGACTTTTTTTCTCAGCATTGTGATATATAAACTCACAATTGTGATAAAAAAAAAGTCCGAATTGAGATAAGAAGCCACAATGACCTTTTTTTATTCTGTGGCGTAAGCTTCAATAGCAGAAGAAAAGGAAATCACCCATGTTTGGAACAAATGACAGACTTTACATTTTTGGGTGAACCATTCTTTTAAAGGTTAAGTGTGTAATTTCTGCAGAAAATAACGTGAATAAAATAATCAATTAATCTTTAGGGGGGAAAAAAAGTCTTAAGAATTTCAAAAAGAATAACAACAACAATAAATTTGCTTACAATGTTTTAAAAATGCATATTTAAATCAACTTTGACAACTCTTTTTTCCTCAAAATTCCCTGCAAACCCCCAGCACCTTCTTTGGGATGCGTTAACTCTAATCTTGCATATCATTTTGGATGGATAGTATGTGAACACAGGCTATTTTAGAAACAAATTTGTAAAGAAATAGAACTGTATTTTTCCACCAAATGGAAGTGAGAAAATACAGTGCTTACAATTTTCTGGGAATCAACATACAAAATGGCTTACTTATAGGTGTTAAGTAAGAAAAAAAGTACTTTAACATCCAAAAAATGACACATTTCACCTTCTAATTCCCATCTATCCTCGCTCCATCTTTAGCATTCATTCGTCCGCTCTCATGCATGCCATCCAAAGCTTTATTCTTGACATGCTCCTGTCATCGCAGTGATGATCACGGATGACAGGGCCTGCTGAGGACAGGTTCCCCGGGGCAGTGCGGAGAGACCGGCGATGGTCTAGGACCGGGGCTGACAGACTTGACACATCATCAGATGCTTTCGAGTGCTGAGTGGGACAGACACAGAGCAAAAGAGCGAGGAAAAGAGAACATGGAGGAGAACAGGGATGATAGATAGTGATCCCGCCAGGACACAATGAGGCGGGGAGAAGCCTTTTCCAGGAGTGATGAGGTGAAAGTGAAAGAAATAGAAAAATGAGGATAAAGGGTGGATAAGAAAGCTCAGGGAAGGGAAGATATATCTGAGGGGATGTTCACACGGCTCACCTTGTCCTCAGTGGTACAGCGAGCGCACTGACACAAGAAGTGGTATTGCTCCTGTAATCGGGAACGTCTCTCTTTGCTGGGTGCGAGGACATCGGTGTAGCTTATGGTCAGCTAAAAAGAGGGAGAGATTACAGATGGTTAGTTGAATGATTTCAGGCAACTAGAAAACCCTGGAAACTAAACACTAAGCACTAAAATCAGTCAATTTAGGCATTTTGATTTAGAGTTTGAAAAATTGATATTCAGGTACAGTAATCCCAAAATGCATTCATGCATTGCATTGAAATCAGTCAAAAATTTTCATTCAAGATGAATGGAATCGAATTAGAAATACATTTTATGTCATATTTGCACAAAAGTTTGTGGTCGATAATTTTATATCTTATGCTGCCCAATTTCGTTATTTATTGGATAAATAATACAGTAAAACAGTGATATTATGACACTTTTAAATAACTTTTCTATTTTAAAATATTTAAACTGCAATTTATTCCTGTGATGCAATGCTGAATTTTTTTGGCATCATTACTGCAGTCTTCAATGTCACATGATCCTACCGAAATCATTCTAATATAAAAAAAGTAAGATTTTAAACAGAATTTTTATTGTAATAATTTAAAAGTCTTAACTGTCAATATGATACATTTAATGCATTTTTGCTAAATAAAAGTATTATTTTCCATCCAAAAAATAAATAAATTAGTGAGCCCAAACTTTTGAATGCCAGTATATTACGGAGCCCCTAAAGGGACCTTTGCAAAAATAAATAAGCAGTATATTGTATACATGCATCAAATAAATTATTTATATATTTAGTTGGCTAAAAAAAGTATAGAATAAAAAAATATGCATAATAAAAACTGTGAGTTTCCTATGAAGGGTGTTTCAAACAAAAAAGGGCACTTACAAGGAGCCTTAGAAGCCTTAAGTAGTTGCCTATGTAGACAGCAGACACAGATGCTGCTCACGAGGGTTTGGAACAGAGCCAATGTCTTATGGCAGTTTAGTCTTAAATAATGAGAAGTCTGCCTGCTGAGCTAACATGAAAAACACATACGGTAGCCTTAACTTTCCAATTCTGCAGGATGTAAATGAAAAGAAAACCTGTCTTTGCTTTGCTTTAATGTGCATTGTTTGTGTTTATGTGTTCAGCCATTAAGAGAAATCTTCCAGGTTGTTAACAGAGCTGACATAAAGAAAATCAGATTGGAAAAGCTTGAATTGATGCTAAATTATGAGGAATTAAATGTTTTAAGAGTTCTCATCATCTAATATGGCCGGTGTCTCGAGAGAATCTGAACAATGATAGTGTTTTCTGATGACTTCCAGAGGTTTGAGAAAGAACTCTTCACACAACAGCTGTTTACCTCTTTCTATAAGTGCATTACGGGTATGTTTGGAGTTACATCACTGATCTATATAGTCATTCTATATAGATCAGTGAGTTACATACTATCTGTTATTTTTGTCTACAGCATGAAATTATTCTGCAGTTTGCATACTGTGCCTACAGAGTCACATATCCATATATCACTTTCTATTTATTCTGCATTGCATCAATAATTTTAATATTATTGCTATGAAGTGGAGTCATACACTGTAAAAAATGATTGTTAATTTAACTTAAAAAAGGAAGTAACTGGTTGCCTTACAATTTTGAGTTCATTGAAATTAAAAAATTTGAGTCAATACAATGAAGGACATTGGTTTAATCAACAGAAACTCAAAATATTAAGTTGATTTGACAAAAAAAAAAGTGATGACAAATCATGATAATATTTTTTTTACAGTGTATCACTTACTTAAAATGTGCAGTATAAAACCACAGAAAGCTGTATAGAATACTGTATCCCACAATGCAATGTGCTTGAACATCCACTTCCCCAGACAGGGAAAAAAAGAAAAATCTGACCAAATTGTGTTATGTTATGTCTTGTGTTCTGTTACACTGCATTTATGTAAATCTATATTAGCAATATATTTTGGCCATTTTGTTGCATATTTTAAAATATATATAAAAATGTATCATCGCATCGGTCTAACATGACAAATGAATCAGAAGCAACATCAACCGTGATTTTCACTCTTTACATCTTGACTCATTTGATTGGAATTTCAAAAAGACCTTATTCCCTAAAATTGGATGAAATATGTAATAACCACATCTTTATTTCCAAGATGATAGCTGAACACAACTTACTAAATTAAATATGCAATGTTATGTAGTAGGGTCATGTGACAATAACGTAGCATGCTGTATATTGTTTCACCTGTTATCTAAAATAAAAGAAGAGAAAAGAAAAGAAAAGAAAAGAAAAGAAAAAAGAAAAAGTATGCATGACAGCATATACTGCACAGTATGCATAAAACTTTTCCAGTTCCAACCTCTCTTGGGGAGGTCAAATATAGAGAGTGGGAGATAATTGAAAACAGTTATTCCAATGAATGAGTTATTGAGTGAAGCGGAGAGAGAGAAAACGAGACCGATGGAAAGAGTGGAGCACATAAAACTAGAAAAGATGGGTAAATAGCGAAGGCAACAGAAACAGGAAGAGGAGAAAACGAAAAAAACGATCCAAAATGAGTACGACCCTTATGGGCAAACAGTGGCGTGTGTACAGTGTGCAGATGTGTGTGGGTGTATGAATTATAATCGCGCCGTGCGAATGAGTGTGTGTTTGTGTGTGTGTAAACAGTGTCTGTGGGACGATGAGCCCTCGTGTATTCTGCCATCGTATATCGTATACTGTGAATTCTCATTACTTCCTGTGTACAAAGAGCTTGCTGGTAATTTCATTCCAGTTCGCTTTTGCTCTCTCGACGTTTCCTCCCACTGTCAGAGGGAAATTAAGCATGACTGCCTGATTTACTTGGGGATATCTAAACTTTCGGAGCAGAAATAAACAGAACGGACGAATAATGAGAGTTTGTCGAGCGTGTCGAACGGGGCCAATGCGAAATACCACATCCCGCCACAGATCAGCCGAATGGATTCAGGTGTTAATGTATATGATTATCTTGGCTTTCTACTAGTTATTCTGGCTGGTTGTGTGATGGATGTGTGCGCTCAGGTAAATAGGTTTAAATGAGCTCTGATTAGTCGGGAGTGATTGTTAAAGAGTTCTGCAGGACGCTCTGGATGAGGGTGTCTGCTATATGTAGGATGTTGCTTTTAGATTTATTCACGGGATGACTGAATTAGGGTGAAGTTAATCTGGCATGGGCTCCGTTAAGTGCCTGCAACTGAGAAAATGTGGTGTGATGTGTATAATTTTTTGGAAGTTAAAATACTTTCTCCTGTCCCGGTTTAAATGAATAGACAACTGCTATTTGGGCTGAAAAGTAAAACACTGTGGCTCCATGACACTATGAAAATATTACTTTGTTTATCTGAGAGGTTCTGGCTCAATGGAGTGAGTATGGGGCGGGAAACTGAATGAAAACATTTTTATTAACTGAAGTAAAAATAAAAATTAACATTACTGGAAAAATACATTTTAAAGTCCCCCTGTAGTCAATAATTGTATCCCTTAAAACTCACCTTTGATCACTAAAATTACATATTTAAATGTTTTTTTCCTTGAAAAAAAATTCCTTAATAAAATAAAAACAATTTAAAAATAAAAATGACAATTAACAAATAACTACTAAACAATGAAAATACTAAAATTAGCAAATAATAATATTTTAATAATAATTAAAATAACCTAATGATATTAGAGAACGTAAACATTTTACTAAATTGAAAGGACAAATGAAAATAAAAAAAATAATAATAATATTAAAAAACAACCCTAAATAACAATAACTTTGAGTGGAACTATTTTTGCAATTCCATTTAGTGTTGCAGAAATAACTAAATAATTAATTAAAACAAATAAATAAATAAAAACTTTTTCCCCCAAAATGTTTTGTTGGGCCCTGTGACAGCTGAGACCCATCCATATCATTTTCTCCTGGGCCCCATACATTTAAATGTCCCAGGTCATTTAGAAAAGGACAAGGCGAGCGGGAAATAAGGTGTGTGTGAGTGTGTATGGATGGACCTGTACCTCCTCACAGGGTCTGATGACCTTGACAGCTCGCAGCGTGAGTCTCTTGCCCTCGAAGATCATGACACAGTTCGGCTGGCAGTCGTGGTTCAGCAGAGACATGCTGGTTCAGACAAACACAAAACCAGGTCAAACCAGGAACGCTTGAACCATGTGTAAGCACAACTCATCATTTCCCAGGCCTTCGACTAGTAACAGACTAGCATTGAAGGCTCGAAATAGAAAGCAGTAATAAAATAATACAATTATATTAAATATTTAAATAATCACATAACCTATTTAAATGTATATAAATATTTTATATATAATTGCATATTTATATATGATTTAACTAACTTTTGTTTTTGTATTGTTTGTCTGTTGTATGCATAAATCTATGCTGATTTGACAAATAAGACCCAAAGGGGGTGAATTTAGTTCATTCAGCCTGTCAAAACACACAGGAAAACTTGTACAAACTCATCAAAAATCCTGTTTTTTCTCTCTACATGACAGATTTTTTTATATTGTTTGTCCTCATTAAACACTGAAATCAAACTGCAAATCCCTCATAGTCTCCATTCTCACTTTCCCTTGAATCTAAATAAATAATGCACAAGGGCAGTAACTGCTAAATAATGGAACATAAATCAGTCATCACTAATTAATTAACTAAAGAAACAAGTTGCTTGCAGTCAGTAGACGCAGAAAACAAGAAAGCTGACATGTTTGCCAGCGGGACATTTGTCTTCTTGAATGCGATATGATGTAACTGCTGTCTTTCCGGCGGTTAGAAAGCCGAAAGTGACAGGGCGAGAATGACAGCAATGAAACAACACTGATGTGACACTGATGATCTTCTCAAGACCCTCGCTGGCTGCGTGGAAGGTGAGATAATCACTGCCGATGACTTTAGTGACCTTTTTGGATGCTGACATCACATTCATTTACAATAGCTATTTTTGAATTTACAAAAATGCATCCAATCAATAATATTAACAAATATTAGTAAATATAACCATATATGTGTCACTTGCACTAACACTTTATCTTCTATTCTATATCTTTTATCTTTATATATATATAAAAAAAAATACACGTACTGCGTTAGATTAAACTGGGAAGGGTCACAGCACTTGCATATTGTTGTCCTATTGTTAGTTTAACTGCTTCTATTGTTCTCATTTGTGTAAAAGCGTCTGCTAAATGAATAAATGTAAATGTGTCACACCTGCTGGCTGGTGGATTCAGAAAGATCAGGCTTTAGGATTAGTAAAGTGGTATCCAATAAACAGACGACGATAATTTCCAGGTAGTAACGTCAACATAAGACAATGAACAGAAGCTTACTGAGGGTATGAATGCACAGTCAAACAAAGGAGCAAACAAGATAATTAACAAGGCGATTAACAAGACAGGTGAATGGAATGAACTAATAAAACATGGGGAGAATTAGGTCAAAAGGAAAATGAGCAAACAAATAGTGAACAATGAAAACAAGACGGAACATAACTGACAATATGAAGGTATGTATACAGTGCTGGTCAGAATTATTTGCCCCCTTGGTAAAAAATATGATCAAAGGAATAAATAAAAATAAATCTGCATTGTTTATCCTTTTGATATATATATATATATATATATATATATATATGTTTGTATATATATATATATATATGTATATATATGTATATATATATATATATGTATATATATATATATATATATATATATATATACACTGAAAAAAATGTTATGTTGAATTTACTTAATTTTTTTACGTCAAGGGGTTGCACGAAATAAATTTATCTAAATCCAGATATATTTTTTAAGTTGAGTGTACTTATATTTTGTAAATTGGTTGTACTTATATTTTATAAGTAATTTCAGATTAATAATATTCATAATTTTAGCTAAACTATTTTAAGTTGAATTTACTAAATTTTTTCAAGAATCAGCCTGTGAATCTCAACAATGGTGACAATTATAAAGCATGTTGCAGTGCATTCTGGGTGCTACCAATCAAAACTCATTCATGGCTCCCATCATGCATTGCTGCATGAATAAATAATGAGCTTATGTTCAGAGGTGATCGGTTTCAGTGTTTCAGGTCAAATGACTGTGAAATAATGATTGTTAAAACACAACCAACACCATCAGATCACCTTTTCTCTTTGTTCATAGGCTGTTATAACTCAGGTACAGCAGCCAAACAAAATCTAAAGTTAATGGTTTCAGGGTAAAGAGCCCAACTAAAACACACACTGATCCCCATGATGGTAACTTAAAATTACGGTTGTAACATTACAGTTTTCTCCTTCAGTGATTCTGCTTGTTAACATCAGGTGTCTTCAATGTTGGCAATACAAAATAAATAGTTCTTAATCCATCTTTGACGTCTGTCTGTTATTCAGATATTTTTGTTTAAAAATTGTTAAATGGTTAACTTTTAAGGAATTAATTTTATTAATTATTACTCAATTCTAATGTGTTAAATTTAATTAATAATATTGCTTGTAATCTGCACAATTTTATTGAGTAGATTAGCGTATTCATTTGACAGTGTATATGGAAATTAAATTAAACTTATTTTTTTCTAATTACTTTTAATTGAATGAAATTAACTTGTTTTAAACAAGAGCAGTGAATTTGAAAATTAATAATAAAAAATAAGTAGGATTAAATAACACATTATAATCAGTGAAATTAACCAGATAAAAACATGTAACATTTACAAGGGGTCAGAATCATTTTTTTCAGTGTATATATATATGTATATATATATATATATATATGTATATATATATATGTATATATGTATATATATATATATATACAGTGAGGAAAATAAGTATTTGAACACCCTGCTATTTTGCAAGTTCTCCCACTTGGAAATCATGGAGGGGTCTGAAATTGTCATCGTAGGTGCATGTCCACTGTGAGAGACATAATCTAAAAAAAAAAATCCAGAAATCACAATGTATGATTTTTTAACTATTTATTTGTATGATACAGCTGCAAATAAGTATTTGAACACCTGTCTATCAGCTAGAATTCTGACCCTCAAAGACCTGTTAGTCTGCCTTTAAAATGTCCACCTCCACTCCATTTATTATCCTAAATTAGATGCACCTGTTTGAGGTCGTTAGCTGCATAAAGACACCTGTCCACCCCATACAATCAGTAAGAATCCAACTACTAACATGGCCAAGACCAAAGAGCTGTCCAAAGACACTAGAGACAAAATTGTACACCTCCACAAGGCTGGAAAGGGCTATGGGGAAATTGACATGACTGTCAATCTCCCTCGGACTGGGGCTCCATGCAAGATCTCACCTCGTGGGGTCTCAATGATCCTAAGAAAGGTGAGAAATCAGTCCAGAACTACACGGGAGGAGCTGGTCAATGACCTGAAAAGAGCTGGGACCACCGTTTCCAAGGTTACTGTTGGTAATACACTAAGACGTCATGGTTTGAAATCATGCATGGCACGGAAGGTTCCCCTGCTTAAACCAGCACATGTCAAGGCCCGTCTTAAGTTTGCCAATGACCATTTGGATGATCCAGAGGAGTCATGGGAGAAAGTCATGTGGTCAGATGAGACCAAAATAGAACTTTTTGGTCATAATTCCACTAAACGTGTTTGGAGGAAGAAGAATGATGAGTACCATCCCAAGAACACCATCCCTACTGTGAAGCATGGGGGTGGTAGCATCATGCTTTGGGGGTGTTTTTCTGCACATGGGACAGGGCGACTGCACTGTATTAAGGAGAGGATGACCGGGGCCATGTATTGCGAGATTTTGGGGAACAACCTCCTTCCCTCAGTTAGAGCATTGAAGATGGGTCGAGGCTGGGTCTTCCAACATGACAATGACCCGAAGCACACAGCCAGGATAACCAAGGAGTGGCTCTGTAAGAAGCATATCAAGGTTCTGGCGTGGCCTAGCCAGTCTCCAGACCTAAACCCAATAGAGAATCTTTGGAGGGAGCTCAAACTCCGTGTTTCTCAGCGACAGCCCAGAAACCTGACTGATCTAGAGAAGATCTGTGTGGAGGAGTGGGCCAAAACCCCTCCTGCAGTGTGTGCAAACCTGGTGAAAAACTACAGGAAACGTTTGACCTCTGTAATTGCAAACAAAGGCTACTGTACCAAATATTAACATTGATTTTCTCAGGTGTTCAAATACTTATTTGCAGCTGTATCATACAAATAAATAGTTAAAAAATCATACATTGTGATTTCTGGATTTTTTTTTTTTAGATTATGTCTCTCACAGTGGACATGCACCTACGATGACAATTTCAGACCCCTCCATGATTTCTAAGTGGGAGAACTTCCAAAATAGCAGGGTGTTCAAATACTTATTTTCCTCACTGTATATATATATATATATATATATATATATATATATATATATATAATTTTTTTTATTATTATTATTTCCATTCCTCCACAGAATCTCTCCAGATCCTTCAGATTCCCAGATCCATGTTGCTGCCAAAAAGCTTCTTCTTTTTTTTTTAATGTTTGAAAAGTAACTGACACTACTGGAACTTCAAACGGGACAGGTTCTATGGTCAGATGAAACAAAAAAATCGCTTTTTTGGCAGCAAACACTTAATATGGGTTTGGTTCATACAGGGATAAACAAGTACCCCAAGTGTAAACTGAAATACTCTGCTGTATCTTTAATGCTGTCGGCCAAATTTTCTGCCAGAGGTCCTGGACATCTTGTTCAGATACATGGCATCATGGACTCGATCAAATACCGACAGATAAAAAATCAAAACCTGACAACCTCTGCTAGGAATCTTATAACGGGCCATGTTTGGATCTTCCAACAGGACAGTGATCCAAAAACAAACATCAAAATCAAAACAAAAATGTGTAATTGAGCACAAAACCAAGCATCTGCAATGGCCATCCCAGTCCCTGACCTGAACCCTATAGAAAATGAGTGGGCTGAACTGAAGAGAAGCAGCGCCAACATGGATCTGGGAATCTGAAGGATCTGGAGAGATTCTGTCTGGAGGAATGGTCTCTGATCTCTTGTCAGATGTTCTCCAAACTCATCAGGCATTATAGAAGAAAACTCAGAGCTGTTATCTTGGAAAAAGGAGGTTGCAAAAAGTTTTTAATAAAAGGGGGCAAATAATTGTTCCCAACGTGTTTTGGAGAAAAACATTTATTTCATAATGTGATTTCCCCCCCACTTTCAATTCTTTTACTTCAATGAAAGGTTAGATTTTTTCTTTTTTTTCCCTTTTTAAAAAAAAAATAAAATATCAAAAGGATTAACAATTCAGATTTATTTTTTATAGCCATCTTTGATCATATTTACCAAGGGGGCAAATAATTCTGAACAGCACTGTATATATATATATATATATATATATATATATATATATATATATATATATGTTAACACTTTAGATATTTTACAGATATTTTCCGAAGATGTAGAGTGATTTATAATTCCAAGCTCCAAAAAGAGGAGTTAAAGTCTTATTAGTCATAATTTAGAGAGCCAAAGCTCTGATTGAAAAATTAAAATTATAACATAAAGGTTCAAAACGACATGAGAGTCAGTAAATGTCATGTGGCTAAAATATTAATTTAACGACTAATCAAAGTGACCGGCTAATCCAAAATGCAAGATACGTATTCAGTATATGTGTAAACCATGTTTGAAGTCTTTGTGTCGGCTAGTACTCCCTTGTGGTGAGATTTTAGGAGATAGTGAGATGAATGCATGTATTTACATTCAAACAAGCATGACAGAACAAACACAGCAATTATAAAAATCAAGCACGAAAGCACAATTATCCTTTATATGTAGACAAGAATGCCGTCCTGCTCTTCCTGGCTGCATCGGAAGTCATTCAAAAAAACAAATTACTTGTGTTTGTCATGGTCTGGGGAAGATTCAACATCGCCTAAGAACAGCGTATAAAGCAGGCTTAGAGTTGGCCCACCCAGCCGACGGTAAACAGACGGGCCTCGCTCTCACGGGACAACCTTTCTGCGTCATTATCATTTCTCTGAGACGTCGACAACTTTGTCTGAAGCCTTGATTCTGCCTTGGCCTCACATCCGATCTGAACACTTCATAGTTTATATCTAAACAGCAATTTCGGCATCTGCCTTTCTGGTTGTGTTTGTTCACTGTAATCCCAAAGGCTCACATTCATAGACGCGAAATGTTTCCCATGGATGTTGAATATGGAAGCCGTGCCAGTTTAATGGCCCACACAGGGAGCCTGGTTCTAGATATATCTGAAGACATTTTATCTTTAAAACACATTTTGCTCTTGTTCTCGCTAGATTGCTTTGCTGGAAAGAACATAATAATGCAGTCTTCCATGATAATCCAACATAAATTATTGGATTATTATTATTAGCCAATGAAATGGCCTTGGCAATAGGCCACACCCTCTGAGCTCTGATGATTAAGCTTCACACGCCAGTGCTTTTCATTTACAGGATATTCACTGCCAACTCTAAAAGGAATAAATTAAATTAAATCAAAAGTAGAATCAAATGAGGACTTATTTGCATTTGCATTAAGATTTGCACATCCTAAAATGTATTAAGAAAGAAGTTCATTTAAATTCAAGAAAGAGCGTTAAAAAATGGCAGGTAAAATTAAAATAAAGCAAATTAAATATATATATATATATATATATATATGTGTGATACATTTTCTTTCATTAAATAATGTTTTTTTAAAAAAAAATACAGAACCAAAATAAATTATAAATTCACTTATAACGTTAGTAAAAAATAATAATAATTCATCACCCAATTTTTTGAAAAAAAAAAATTAATCTATTGACAGCCCTATAGTATAACTATATAGAGTGGTCATATGTTAATGTGCTTATGTTTGTGATTTCTAATTTCCTATTTACCAACTGTTGCAGCTTAGTTCCCATAAATGCTCTGGGTGGAGGCTTGTGTTGGATTTGCTTACAAAGCAGATTAAACTATTTTATTTTAAAAGAGCAAAGAAAATCTTATTTCCATGATATGCCTCCTTTAAGCCATATCAATAAAATGTGACCAGATTTGAGCTTATCAATGCTGTCAGAAAATAGCTGTTAGCTAAGCCGTTGTCTGCACACACACACGCACACACACAAGCCATTAAGCTCAAAGCAGACCATTTAACCTGAGTGAAACTCTCTTTTATGATCCTCCTTTAATCTGTGCTTTTGATTATTCACCCATAAACAGCCCCTAAGAGCCCGACGCTCCTCACTTACATACACGGGCCTAAACTCAGTCTTTACATGTGGTTTCTAAGTAATGACGAAAGAAAATATATCTCATTAAAGCAAGTCTGTGCATGTAGCCCTAAGCACCATGCTCAGTAAACAGAAGACGAGTGAAAAAATGAAATACTGGAGAACAGAGCTGGGTAATGAAAGAATATGGAGTACAATGGGATGATTTCCTCTCATCTTCTTCCCTCTGCTGCGAACAAAACATAATACCTGGGTATTGCTAAGCAGCCCGAAACATCAACAGACAAGGCGAATAGCAATCCGCTGCGGTCATTTATTAATGTTTCCAAATAACAGTGCTGAAGGTAGTCATTAACTATGGTGGAACAGAAAAGAACGCTGTTCCTGGAACACCCTCACACCTGAATACAGCTCAATTTACTGCACTTTCAGAACAGCGGAGACTGACGCAACTGATACAAGGATATGATGTCAACAACACCCACTTAGAGCTAACTACTTTTGGCTCGGCATGTGGACTTTTATAAACTCTCTTAAAACACACTCAAACTAGTTTCATATGTCTACTAACAGTGTTTATATATACGCTTTGCTATTTATTTACATTTTTCTAAAATGTATTTTACACCACAGTGTCATTAAAATCACAATTCAAATAATATATTGTGTTTAATAACATTTTGTGGTGGAAATTACATTTTAAACATTTTTTTGGAATAAAATGGCTGAGACCCTTATCTCGCTAAGCATTTTAGGTAACACTTTACAATAAGGTTCATTAGTTAACTACATTAGTTAACATTAACTAATAATGAACTGCACTTATACAGCATTTGTTCATCTTTGTTAATGTTAATTTCAACATTTACTAATACTTTATTAAAATCTTGTTAACATTAGTTAACATTAATGCACTGTGAACTAACATGAACAAACAATGAACAGCTTTATTTTTATTAACTAACATTAACAAAGATTAACAAAAACAGTAATAAATGTATTGCGCATTGTTAGTTCATGTTAGTTAATACATGAACTAATGTTTAATAAATTAACCTTATTGTAAAGTGCTACCGCATTTTATGTATCCTAAATTGAACATTTTAAATAAAATACAAATGTATAATAACTTAAATGAATAAATGTTCTAACTTTCTGCATAATTTGACAAAATTACAGGTTGTTGGAAATGATGCACAATAAAATTACATAATTACAATTACAAAATATAGCTGCAAGCAGCAATACGGGGCCAAGCCCTGCAAGGCAGAGCAAGCAACAGCCGCTGTAGCGCAATGCGGAGCCAGAAGAGCAAAACATCAGAAATTTAATGTACATCAAGCACAGTAAGCACATCAATTACAGCAGCACAGCTAGCATTTAAGCACCAACAGCAGTGCAGAGCCGGAAGGAATTTAAATTATTATTTTATACACAATTTCAAAGTCGCCCCACACTGGTCTCGAACCCACGACCACAATGGTTCGGGATTCATGACGCATGGTTGAACCACTTGCGCCACCCAGAGGACATGTTTTACAAAGCTGCAGAGGAGAGGCTTCAGTGTGTGAATGAGCACACAAA
This sequence comes from Abramis brama, assembly GCF_963993115.1. Classification (NCBI taxonomy): domain Eukaryota; kingdom Metazoa; phylum Chordata; class Actinopteri; order Cypriniformes; family Leuciscidae; genus Abramis; species Abramis brama. The sequence continues at coordinate 12,120,402 of NC_139983.1, forward strand.
ATCATGTTAACGAGATTAGCATGCTAAGCTAACTTAATGCTAATATAGCTTATGATGTGGTACATCCAATGCTGGCAAAATAGATATCCTCAGATTCGACATGACGCAAGGAATCGATAGACACCAATTTTATGATTTTGTGACAAACTGTTCACAAGTTACAGCCTCTGAACCAATTATGGGTTGACCTCATTAAGTTTGCGACATCATAACTTTTTTTTTCCAGTATAGCAAAAAAATCGGGGACAGTACTTTTATGCGGCTCAGTCCGAAGATCATTTGAGTACATGTTTGGACAAAATTAGACCAATTTTGAAGGAGGAGTAGCGAAAAAACTGTTTTACATTCACTCCAATATGGCGGCCAGTCACATTGTTGATAAATAACATATGAGATATCGTTGAAATCGGCATAAGCCAAGGAATATATTGACATAAAGAAATCAAATTTCAAGCAATGTTAGCAAAAGTTATAAGCGTTTTTTCAAAAAACAATGATATCTCTGGAACACTAGGTGGCGCTGTGATCAAATTTCTCAGGTACCTTCGGGCCATGCTAATGATGATCCATACCAAATTTGGTGAAGAAATTTCAAATAGTTTAAAAGATATTGCAAATTATGACATCATTCAAAATGGCGGACACGTGGTACATCCCATCATGGCAAAATCGATATCCACGGATTTGTCATGACCCAAGGAATCGATAGACACCAAGTTTATAATTTTCTGACAAACTGTTCATAAGTTATTGGCCAAAATATGCATTTTCCATATCTCATGACCCGTAGGTGGCGCTGTTCCCAACTTTGGCATGGAACCTCAGATCATGCTTCCGATGAAGTGTACCAATTTTCGTTTCGATTGATCAAAGTTTGGCCGAGCTATAGCTTCTGAACCAATTTTGGGTCGACCTCGTTAAGTTTGCGACGTCATAACTTTTGATCAGAGAAGAATAAAAAAAATCGGGGACAGTACTTTTATGCGGCTCAGTCCGAAGATCATTTGAGTACATGTTTGGACAAAATTAGACCAATTTTGAAGGAGGAGTAGCAAAAAAACTGCATACTGTACTTTTCAAAATGGCCACTACTGTAATGGGCGGAGTCTTAATGTAAGATATTGGTTCTAATCAGCATGATGAGATGAATCAGGTGTACTAAGTTTCATTTTTCTAGATCAAAGGGTTCAAAAGTTATAACCATTTCAATGTTGAATTTTTGAACTGCTGGTGGCGCTATAGAGTTGGACCTAGAGACTCAAAAATTGCTACAATTACTTTTCATTACCATCACTACAAGTGTGCCAAATTTCATCATTTTCCTATGTATGGTTCATAGGGCTGCCATAGACTTCAAGAGGAGGAAGAAGAATAATAATAATAAATATAGCTGCAAGCAGCAATACGGGGCCAAGCCCTGCAAGGCAGAGCAAGCAACAGCCGCTGTAGCGCAATGCGGAGCCAGAAGAGCAAAACATCAGAAATTTAATGTACATCAAGCACAGTAAGCACATCAATTACAGCAGCACAGCTAGCATTTAAGCACCAACAGCAGTGCAGAGCCGGAAGGAATTTAAATTATTATTTTATACACAATTTCAAAGTCGCCCCACACTGGTCTCGAACCCACGACCACAATGGTTCGGGATTCATGACGCATGGTTGAACCACTTGCGCCACCCAGAGGACATGTTTTACAAAGCTGCAGAGGAGAGGCTTCAGTGTGTGAATGAGCACACAAAATCATGTTAACGAGATTAGCATGCTAAGTTAACTTAATGCTAATATAGCTTATGATGTGGTACATCCAATGCTGGCAAAATAGATATCCTCAGATTCGACATGACGCAAGGAATCGATAGACACCAATTTTATGATTTTGTGACAAACTGTTCACAAGTTACAGCCTCTGAACCAATTATGGGTTGACCTCATTAAGTTTGCGACATCATAACTTTTTTTTTCCAGTATAGCAAAAAAATCGGGGACAGTACTTTTATGCGGCTCAGTCCGAAGATCATTTGAGTACATGTTTGGACAAAATTAGACCAATTTTGAAGGAGGAGTAGCGAAAAAACTGTTTTACATTCACTCCAATATGGCGGCCAGTCACATTGTTGATAAATAACATATGAGATATCGTTGAAATCGGCATAAGCCAAGGAATATATTGACATAAAGAAATCAAATTTCAAGCAATGTTAGCAAAAGTTATAAGCGTTTTTTCAAAAAACAATGATATCTCTGGAACACTAGGTGGCGCTGTGATCAAATTTCTCAGGTACCTTCGGGCCATGCTAATGATGATCCATACCAAATTTGGTGAAGAAATTTCAAATAGTTTAAAAGATATTGCAAATTATGACATCATTCAAAATGGCGGACACGTGGTACATCCCATCATGGCAAAATCGATATCCACGGATTTGTCATGACCCAAGGAATCGATAGACACCAAGTTTATAATTTTCTGACAAACTGTTCATAAGTTATTGGCCAAAATATGCATTTTCCATATCTCATGACCCGTAGGTGGCGCTGTTCCCAACTTTGGCATGGAACCTCAGATCATGCTTCCGATGAAGTGTACCAATTTTCGTTTCGATTGATCAAAGTTTGGCCGAGCTATAGCTTCTGAACCAATTTTGGGTCGACCTCGTTAAGTTTGCGACGTCATAACTTTTTTTTTTCCAATATAGCAAAAAAATCGGGGACAGTACTTTTATGCGGCTCAGTCCGAAGATCATTTGAGTACATGTTTGGACAAAATTAGACCAATTTTGAAGGAGGAGTAGCAAAAAAACTGCATACTGTACTTTTCAAAATGGCCACTACTGTAATGGGCGGAGTCTTGATGTAAGATATTGGTTCTGATCAGCATGATGAGATAAATCAGGTGTACTAAGTTTCATTTTTCTAGATCAAAGGGTTCAAAAGTTATAACCATTTCAATGTTGGATTTTTGAACTGCTGGTGGCGCTATAGAGTTGGTCCTAGAGACTCAAAAATTGCTACAATTACTTTTCATTACCATCACTACAAGTGTGCCAAATTTCATCATTTTCCTATGTATGGTTCATAGGGCTGCCATAGACTTCAAGAGGAGGAAGAAGAATAATAATAATAAATATAGCTGCAAGCAGCAATACGGGGCCAAGCCCTGCAAGGCAGAGCAAGCAACAGCCGCTGTAGCGCAATGCGGAGCCAGAAGAGCAAAACATCAGAAATTTAATGTACATCAAGCACAGTAAGCACATCAATTACAGCAGCACAGCTAGCATTTAAGCACCAACAGCAGTGCAGAGCCGGAAGGAATTTAAATTATTATTTTATACACAATTTCAAAGTCGCCCCACACTGGTCTCGAACCCACGACCACAATGGTTCGGGATTCATGACGCATGGTTGAACCACTTGCGCCACCCAGAGGACATGTTTTACAAAGCTGCAGAGGAGAGGCTTCAGTGTGTGAATGAGCACACAAAATCATGTTAACGAGATTAGCATGCTAAGCTAACTTAATGCTAATATAGCTTATGATGTGGTACATCCAATGCTGGCAAAATAGATATCCTCAGATTCGACATGACGCAAGGAATCGATAGACACCAATTTTATGATTTTGTGACAAACTGTTCACAAGTTACAGCCTCTGAACCAATTATGGGTTGACCTCATTAAGTTTGCGACATCATAACTTTTTTTTTCCAGTATAGCAAAAAAATCGGGGACAGTACTTTTATGCGGCTCAGTCCGAAGATCATTTGAGTACATGTTTGGACAAAATTAGACCAATTTTGAAGGAGGAGTAGCGAAAAAACTGTTTTACATTCACTCCAATATGGCGGCCAGTCACATTGTTGATAAATAACATATGAGATATCGTTGAAATCGGCATAAGCCAAGGAATATATTGACATAAAGAAATCAAATTTCAAGCAATGTTAGCAAAAGTTATAAGCGTTTTTTCAAAAAACAATGATATCTCTGGAACACTAGGTGGCGCTGTGATCAAATTTCTCAGGTACCTTCGGGCCATGCTAATGATGATCCATACCAAATTTGGTGAAGAAATTTCAAATAGTTTAAAAGATATTGCAAATTATGACATCATTCAAAATGGCGGACACGTGGTACATCCCATCATGGCAAAATCGATATCCACGGATTTGTCATGACCCAAGGAATCGATAGACACCAAGTTTATAATTTTCTGACAAACTGTTCATAAGTTATTGGCCAAAATATGCATTTTCCATATCTCATGACCCGTAGGTGGCGCTGTTCCCAACTTTGGCATGGAACCTCAGATCATGCTTCCGATGAAGTGTACCAATTTTCGTTTCGATTGATCAAAGTTTGGCCGAGCTATAGCTTCTGAACCAATTTTGGGTCGACCTCGTTAAGTTTGCGACGTCATAACTTTTGATCAGAGAAGAATAAAAAAAATCGGGGACAGTACTTTTATGCGGCTCAGTCCGAAGATCATTTGAGTACATGTTTGGACAAAATTAGACCAATTTTGAAGGAGGAGTAGCAAAAAAACTGCATACTGTACTTTTCAAAATGGCCACTACTGTAATGGGCGGAGTCTTAATGTAAGATATTGGTTCTAATCAGCATGATGAGATGAATCAGGTGTACTAAGTTTCATTTTTCTAGATCAAAGGGTTCAAAAGTTATAACCATTTCAATGTTGAATTTTTGAACTGCTGGTGGCGCTATAGAGTTGGACCTAGAGACTCAAAAATTGCTACAATTACTTTTCATTACCATCACTACAAGTGTGCCAAATTTCATCATTTTCCTATGTATGGTTCATAGGGCTGCCATAGACTTCAAGAGGAGGAAGAAGAATAATAATAATAATAAATATAGCTGCAAGCAGCAATACGGGGCCAAGCCCTGCAAGGCAGAGCAAGCAACAGCCGCTGTAGCGCAATGCGGAGCCAGAAGAGCAAAACATCAGAAATTTAATGTACATCAAGCACAGTAAGCACATCAATTACAGCAGCACAGCTAGCATTTAAGCACCAACAGCAGTGCAGAGCCGGAAGGAATTTAAATTATTATTTTATACACAATTTCAAAGTCGCCCCACACTGGTCTCGAACCCACGACCACAATGGTTCGGGATTCATGACGCATGGTTGAACCACTTGCGCCACCCAGAGGACATGTTTTACAAAGCTGCAGAGGAGAGGCTTCAGTGTGTGAATGAGCACACAAAATCATGTTAACGAGATTAGCATGCTAAGCTAACTTAATGCTAATATAGCTTATGATGTGGTACATCCAATGCTGGCAAAAAAGATATCCTCGGATTCGACATGACGCAAGGAATCGATAGAGACCAATTTTATGATTTTGTGACAAACTGTTCACAAGTTACAGCCTCTGAACCAATTATGGGTCGACCTCGTTAAGTTTGCGACATCATAACTTTTTTTTTCCAGTAGAGCAAAAAAATCGGGGACAGTACTTTTATGCGGCTCAGTCCGAAGATCATTTGAGTACATATTTGGACAAAATTAGACCAATTTTGAAGGAGGAGTAGCGAAAAAACTGTTTTACATTCGCTCCAATATGGCGGCCAGTCACATTGTTGAAAAATAACATATGAGATATCGTTGAAATCGGCATAAGCCAAGGAATATATTGACATAAAGAAATCAAATTTCAAGCAATGTTGGCAAAAGTTATAAGTGTTTTTTCAAAAAACAATGATATCTCTGGAACACTAGGTGGCGCTGTGATCAAACTTCTCATGTACCTTCGGGCCATGCTAATGATGATCCATACCAAATTTGGTGAAGAAATTTCAAATAGTTTAAAAGATATTGCAAATTATGACATCATTCAAAATGGCGGACACGTGGTACATCCCATTATGGCAAAATCGATATCCACGGATTTGTCATGACCCAAGGAATCGATAGACACCAAGTTTATAATTTTCTGACAAACTGTTCATAAGTTATTGGCCAAAATATGCATTTTCCATATCTCATGACCCGTAGGTGGCGCTGTTCCCAACTTTGGCATGGAACCTCAGATCATGCTTCCGATGAAGTGTACCAATTTTCGTTTCGATTGATCAAAGTTTGGCCGAGCTATAGCTTCTGAACCAATTTTGGGTCGACCTCGTTAAGTTTGCGACGTCATAACTTTTGATCAGAGAAGAATAAAAAAAATCGGGGACAGTACTTTTATGCGGCTCAGTCCGAAGATCATTTGAGTACATGTTTGGACAAAATTAGACCAATTTTGAAGGAGGAGTAGCAAAAAAACTGCATACTGTACTTTTCAAAATGGCCACTACTGTAATGGGCGGAGTCTTAATGTAAGATATTGGTTCTAATCAGCATGATGAGATGAATCAGGTGTACTAAGTTTCATTTTTCTAGATCAAAGGGTTCAAAAGTTATAACCATTTCAATGTTGAATTTTTGAACTGCTGGTGGCGCTATAGAGTTGGACCTAGAGACTCAAAAATTGCTACAATTACTTTTCATTACCATCACTACAAGTGTGCCAAATTTCATCATTTTCCTATGTATGGTTCATAGGGCTGCCATAGACTTCAAGAGGAGGAAGAAGAATAATAATAATAATAAATATAGCTGCAAGCAGCAATACGGGGCCAAGCCCTGCAAGGCACAGCAAGCAAAAGCCGCTGTAGCGCAATGCGGAGCCAAAAGAGCAAAACATCAGAAATTTAATGTACATCAAGCACAGCAAGTTCTGTAAGCACATCAATTACAGCAACACAGCAAGCATTTAAGCACCAACAGCAGTGCGGAGCCAGAAGAACAAAAAGAGCAGAAATTGAATATACATGTAAATGTACATCAAGCACAGCAGCGCAGCAAGCATTTAAGCACCAACAGCAGTGCAGAGCCGCAAGAACAAAAACAGCAGAAATTAAATATAAATGTAAATGAAGCACAGCGAGCATTTAAGCACCAACAGCAGTGCAGAGCCGGAAGGAATTTAAATGACAACTTTAAAGTCATCCCACATGGGACTCGAACCCACAACCAGAATGGCTCAGGATTTTAGATTCATGGTTTAGCAGATTGCACCACTCAGAGGACGTATAATCACAACCTTCAGAGGAGAGGCTTCAGTGTAAGAATGAGCACACAAAAGCAAGTTAACCAGATTAGCATGCTAAGCTATCTTAATGCTAATGTAGCTTATAACATGGTACATCCAATCCTGGCAAAATAGATATCCTCGGATTCGACATGACGCAAGGAATCGATAGACACCAATTTTATGATTTTGTGACAAACTGTTCACAAGTTACAGCCTCTGAACCAATTATGGGTCGACCTCATTAAGTTTGCGACATCATAACTTTTTTTTTTCCAGTATAGCAAAAAAATCGGGGACAGTACTTTTATTGATCTCGATTGATCTCAGTCCGAAGATCATTTGAGCACATGTTTGGACAAAATTAGACCAATTTTGAAGGAGGAGTAGCGAAAAAACTGTTTTACATTCACTCCAATATGGCGGCCAGTAACATTGTTGAAAAATAACATATGAGATATCGTTGAAATCGGCATAAGCCAAGGAATATATTGCCATAAAGAAATCAAATTTCAAGCAATGTTAGCAAAAGTTATAAGCGTTTTTTCAAAAAACAATGATATCTCTGGAACACTAGGTGGCGCTGTGATCAAACTTCTCAGGTACCTTCGGGCCATGCTAATGACGATCCATACCAAATTTGGTGAAGAAATTTCAAATAGTTTAAAAGATATTGCAAATTATGACAAAATTCAAAATGGCGGACACGTGGTACATCCCATCATGGCAAAATCAATATCCACGGATTCATCATGACCCAAGGAATCGATAGACACCAAGTTTATAATTTTCTGACAAACCGTTCACAAGTTATTGGCCAAAATATGCATTTTCCATATCTCATGACCCGTAGGTGGCGCTGTTCCCAACTTTGGCATGGAACCTCAGATCATGCTTCCGATGAAGTGTACCAATTTTCGTTTCGATTGATCAAAGTTTGGCCGAGATACAGCCGCTGAACCAATTTTAGGTCGACCTTGTTAACTTTGCGACGTCATAACTTTTGATCAGAGAAGAATAAAAAAAATCGGGGACAGTACTTTTATGCGGCTCAGTCCGAAGATCATTTGAGCACATGTTTGGACAAAATTAGACCAATTTTGAAGGAGGAGTAGCAAAAAAACTGCATACTGTACTTTTCAAAATGGCCACTACTGTAATGGGCGGAGTCTTAATGTAAGATATTGGTTCTGATCAGCATGATGAGATGAATCAGGTGTACTAAGTTTCATTTTTCTAGATCAAAGGGTTCAAAAGTTATAACCATTTCAATGTTGAATTTTTGAACTGCTGGTGGCGCTATAGAGTTGGTCCTAGTGACTCAAAAATTGCTACATTTACTAATCATGGCCATCACTACAAGTGTGCCAAATTTCATCATTTTCCTATTTACGGTTCATAGGGCTGCCATAGACTTCCATTGGGAAGAAGAAGAATTGTTATTCTGACAATAACAATTGCTAATATAGCTGCAAGCAGCAATACGGGGCCAAGCCCTGCAAGGCAGAGCAAGCAACAGCCGCTGTAGCGCAATGCGGAGCCAGAAGAGCAAAACATCAGAAATTTAATGTACATCAAGCACAGTAAGCACATCAATTACAGCAGCACAGCTAGCATTTAAGCACCAACAGCAGTGCAGAGCCGGAAGGAATTTAAATTATTATTTTATACACAATTTCAAAGTCGCCCCACACTGGTCTCGAACCCACGACCACAATGGTTCGGGATTCATGACGCATGGTTGAACCACTTGCGCCACCCAGAGGACATGTTTTACAAAGCTGCAGAGGAGAGGCTTCAGTGTGTGAATGAGCACACAAAATCATGTTAACGAGATTAGCATGCTAAGCTAACTTAATGCTAATATAGCTTATGATGTGGTACATCCAATGCTGGCAAAATAGATATCCTCAGATTCGACATGACGCAAGGAATTGATAGACACCAATTTTATGATTTTGTGACAAACTGTTCACAAGTTACAGCCTCTGAACCAATTATGGGTTGACCTCATTAAGTTTGCGACATCATAACTTTTTTTTTCGAGTATAGCAAAAAAATCGGGGACAGTACTTTTATGCGGCTCAGTCCGAAGATCATTTGAGTACATGTTTGGACAAAATTAGACCAATTTTGAAGGAGGAGTAGCGAAAAAACTGTTTTACATTCACTCCAATATGGCGGCCAGTCACATTGTTGATAAATAACATATGAGATATCGTTGAAATCGGCATAAGCCAAGGAATATATTGACATAAAGAAATCAAATTTCAAGCAATGTTAGCAAAAGTTATAAGCGTTTTTTCAAAAAACAATGATATCTCTGGAACACTAGGTGGCGCTGTGATCAAATTTCTCAGGTACCTTCGGGCCATGCTAATGATGATCCATACCAAATTTGGTGAAGAAATTTCAAATAGTTTAAAAGATATTGCAAATTATGACATCATTCAAAATGGCGGACACGTGGTACATCCCATCATGGCAAAATCGATATCCACGGATTTGTCATGACCCAAGGAATCGATAGACACCAAGTTTATAATTTTCTGACAAACTGTTCATAAGTTATTGGCCAAAATATGCATTTTCCATATCTCATGACCCGTAGGTGGCGCTGTTCCCAACTTTGGCATGGAACCTCAGATCATGCTTCCGATGAAGTGTACCAATTTTCGTTTCGATTGATCAAAGTTTGGCCGAGCTATAGCTTCTGAACCAATTTTGGGTCGACCTCGTTAAGTTTGCGACGTCATAACTTTTGATCAGAGAAGAATAAAAAAAATCGGGGACAGTACTTTTATGCGGCTCAGTCCGAAGATCATTTGAGTACATGTTTGGACAAAATTAGACCAATTTTGAAGGAGGAGTAGCAAAAAAACTGCATACTGTACTTTTCAAAATGGCCACTACTGTAATGGGCGGAGTCTTAATGTAAGATATTGGTTCTAATCAGCATGATGAGATGAATCAGGTGTACTAAGTTTCATTTTTCTAGATCAAAGGGTTCAAAAGTTATAACCATTTCAATGTTGAATTTTTGAACTGCTGGTGGCGCTATAGAGTTGGACCTAGAGACTCAAAAATTGCTACAATTACTTTTCATTACCATCACTACAAGTGTGCCAAATTTCATCATTTTCCTATGTATGGTTCATAGGGCTGCCATAGACTTCAAGAGGAGGAAGAAGAATAATAATAATAATAATAATAAGAAAACTAACAGATACAATAGGTGCCATAGCCCCTTCGGGGCTTGGCCCCTAATAATAAGAAAACTAACAGATACAATAGGTGCCATAGCCCCTTCGGGGCTTGGCCCCTAATAATAAGAAAACTAACAGATACAATAGGTGCCATAGCCCCTTCGGGGCTTGGCCCCTAATAATAATAAGAAAACTAACAGATACAATAGGTGCCATAGCCCCTTCGGGGCTTGGCCCCTAATAATAATAAGAAAACTAACAGATACAATAGGTGCCATAGCCCCTTCGGGGCTTGGCCCCTAATGAATAAAATTAAAGTTTTCCTCACACATTAAATGTCTCATATCTCAAGTACAAAATACCTTTTAATGATTTTGCTATTTTTTTATTTTATTTCATACAATAAATACAGAAAGCTTTATCAGACTATTTTTTTTAAATGTAATGCATATTTTTTATTATTATTTACAAATATTTAGGGCCTGAGCACCAATGGTGCGAGGACCATCTTGGAATTGCTCTGTTTTATTATTACTTTATTATTTTTTTATGAATTGATGAATTGTGAATGCATCATACAAATAATAAAATAAATATTTGTAAATATTTTAAAAGGTTAAGATTGAAAATCAGTAAAAAGTAACACAATGCATTGGTTTTATTGTGCCCTTCATTTAGCAAACAGAATGCAAATAAAGTTATCTAGTTAGTTTTAACAGTTTCTATTATTTTATAATAAACTCCTGGGACATAAAAGTGCCCGTAGCTGAAGAAACACCCAATTATCCCTCACTATTTCCAAGGCCTGAATGGGGTGTTAAGGTGGGAAACAAATCGTCACAAACTTTCCTTGTTCACGGATGACAGCGCTGCATGCGGTAGAGCGCCTGTAAATCTTTATGGATTTCTGCTGCTGGGTTTTGTCAGGCCACAGCATAACAGACTGCCGGCCACAGGTTTACTGGAGCTTAATTTGGGCACTATGGATACACTCTCTTCCCCTGGTAACAGTGCCCAGACGGGGCCGCGAGTGTCAGCATGGAGTCCTGGCCATGGAGGACGTCTGACAGCACAAATCCTCCCACGAGCTCCAGACACAAGCACAGGGATTAGCAGAAAACCGCTGGTTCACATCCAGCCAAAGAACCAGTGGAGACGCCACGGCTGAGGACTTAAATACACCACAATATGCTCTCGCATTAGGAAGCAGAGAAACTGACAGTGCATGTCACATTTCATGTATAAAAATAGACAGGGATGAAACACCCTGTTATGGTTTATAAATGAATGCACTGCTGTTCATTGTTCAACCAATTAGAGAAAATAAATATTGGTACCTCAGTGCTACCTAAATATTGCCAGTCCTCTACAACTACAATCTTTTATATACACACAGGCCGTGTTTACATGTGGTATTAAGATGTGTTTTGGTCGATCGGATCACATGAGTTTTTCCACTTTCGACCACTTCCAGCGGTAGTTGAATACGTATTCGACCGGATTGCTTTCGTAGTGTAAACGTTCATGTGGTCGAATGATTCGAACCATAGACTGTAAAAAAAGAACAGCCACAAAAGACGGGATTTAAAGTTTGTTGGCTGAAGACTCAAGATTGGATTGAAGATGACAAACGTACCAAGCACAATGTTCGCTCACCATTCCTGATTTCTAACACTCACAGCGTGTTCTTCCGCCTAGACGAATGCTGCTGCTCTCCTTATGTTTTCAGTCGTCTACTTTCTCATTCATATGTAAATTGCATGAGTTTATTTCATCCGTTAGATCGAAAGATCTGAAAAAGCACATATGTTTACCCACATATAGACCCTCCCCTCAAAGAAATCAGGACAGAAGTGATCAAAAGTGGACAAAACAGATAATACCAGGTGTAAACAGGGCCACACACGTTGTGTAAAAATAAATCTGCATTGAATGTTTATTCAAAAAATTCACAAAGATCTAACCTTTCATTAAATTAAAACAATTGAAAATAGAGGAAAAATATTTCATTTTATCACCACACAACTTGACGCATCATTCATTTCTGTAGCATAAAAAGCCAAAGTTGTTGGCGCCGATAGCCTCGTGGGCAGCACCGACATATAATGCCGTTGCGTTTCAGGCGACCCGAGTTCGAGTCCCACCTCGCAGGCCTTTCCCGATCCCGTCCCCCTCTCGTTTCCTGTCTACATACTATCCTATCATAATAAAAGGCAAAAACACCCAATATAAATAAAAAGCCAAAGTTTTATGGATTTAGATTTAGAAAAAGAATGCTTGCTTGCCTTAGAAAGTACCACTAATAATACAATTTAATGAACCAATCAGTTCCCAGTGGCCATGCTCTCAGTTGTGTCATAGCGAATCTTCTATTTCATCTGAAATATGCCACATTACGGAAAGTAAATGCTTTTTGAACGTCATTCCATGTCGTCTTGAAGAAACACAATTGAGCTGTATTTTAATCGGCCTTTAGAAATGGGAAATTCCACCGTACAATCATGACCCCATCAAGAGCTCATCTGTAGGTAAAAAAAAAAAAAAGCCACTTGGTAACAATTGTGAGCATGAAGATTAATTATGAAAGACGTCAGCACTGATAAAAGTGTAATTTAAGAGCAGTTGATCTCTAGGTCTCGGCCCTGTCACCGCCTCAAAGGGAGAAGGCAGAGCGTGACGGCACTAGTGCACTGACACTGGCCTGTCACATTTTAATTGCTATCCCCCTCTACAAACAGAAAACAGAGAGAAAGAAGAGAGAGAGAGAGAGAGGACGATGAAGATAGCACAGAGACAGTTCCTATCATTGTTTTGTAAGACAGACCTATCGAACACTCCTGTAGCAACCAGAAGGCTAAATATAAAGTGTGTTGTATTACAGCTATGTGAAATCTATGGTGATTTTGCATGCACTGCATACACTATAGCATCACACATTTTTAAAATAGCAATACTAAACAAGTCACTCTCCATTCAGAAGCTTTAAAAAAAACAAAAAAACATTTTCAGTGGTTCTTATGAGATGCATTTCAGCCCAGAGGATTCACTCAAGTCTTACATACACGCACAAAGCAATTTGCAGAGGAAATCCCCTCTATTTCAGGGCTCACAATGTGTCTCGGCAAGTTGTAATTTAGTCACATTAAAAGCTGAATGTCTGTTTATGTGTAATTATTCTTGTTTCTTGTGCTGCTTTTGGTTCAGCCCCTCCGTGTGTGTGTGAACAGGAGCTTCCCTGAGGCATGTTCAGTAGCAAAGAGCAATCGTAGCATGTAATCCTAACTCGTGTCAGAATCCCTCTTTGTGACTGCAGAGCTAATAATATTAACATGTTTTCTGTCACACAAATCTGCTGGGCGTGAAAATAAGAACAGTGGCCTAACTGACAGAGACACAAGAGCATTGTGGGTAAAATTAAGACCAAGTAAAACTTAAGTATGGAAGTTCACGTTCTATATTTCATCTCAAGCATGATTTCATGTCATGATTTTCACGTCTCCTTAATAAACAAGTACACTAGCTTTTGGGAAAGAAAATAAAACTTTATTCATGAGGAAAAAATGGTTTGTTATAGTGGAAATGATGCCCCAATTTTTTTTTTTGTGTGATTTAATTTTAAATTTTATGTAATAACTTTTAATGTAATAATTAACAATTTCAAAGAACACTTAATAATTAATAATTGTATGAAGGTTTATTCAACACTAAACCTAAGTTTGAATAATATTAGTAATGATGCTTTTCTTAGCAATTACCACTAATAATTTCCACACTTTTTCTATGTTCAGTGCAAAGCATGCTGGGATGTCTCTTATGTCACCCATCTGGGGTAATATCATCGTATTTTAAATATAATAAAAAAAAGTTAATATTTTTAATATTATGCAATAATTAATACTTTTTTTATATATATTCTTTTTTGTGAATCACTAACCCTAGATATGATTAATATGAACAGTTATGCTTTTCTTGGCAAGCAGCAATAATAATATCCACAATTGTTGTATGTTCACTGCAAAGCATGCTGGGATGTCCCTTATGTCAGTCATCTGGGGATAATACCACCGTATTTTAAATATTATAATATTTTGTATGTATTTATTATTAATAATTTTATGCAACACTTTTCATTCAAAGTGCAATTATATGTTTAATATGATGTAAAAAAGTTTTTTTTTGTATTTTTTATATTATGCAATAATTAATACTTTTTTGATGGATTTTTTCATCACTAACCCAAAGTATGAATATTAATAATAGTGACACTAATAATTTCCACAATTGTTCTATGTTCAGTGCAAAACATGCTGGAATGTCACTCATGTCCCTCACCTGGGGTAATATCATTATATTTTTAAAAATATTAATATTTAATATATTTTAATGATCAATAATATTATGCAATACTTTTAATTCATTTTAAGTGCAATTTAATGTTTAGTTTGATGTAAAAAAGAAAGAAAAAAAGTTAATATTTTTTATGAATTTTTTAACGCTAAGTATGGATAATATTAACAGTGACGCTTTTCTTAGCAAGTAGCACTAATAATGTCCACAATTGTTCTATGTTCAGTGCAAAGCATGCTGGGATGTCCCTCATGTCACTCACCTGGGGTAAAGCCCCACCCCCAAATCCTGCAGCTCTCCATCACTGATGCTGAAACAGTTGCAGGTCACCTGTGTGAAAACATGAAAAAAAAGGCATCTCAGAGTGAGGACATAATGATAATATTCTCCTCTCATCATTAGTTCTCTTGTTAATTCGACTATTTGTCTCTTTTTCTTCCCATATAGAAAGTAATGATGCGGCCTGCCAAAAAACGTTTATGCAAATCTAAATTATTTGGTGAGACCAGACTTGAATAAGTTGTTCTGATTTCGACCAGATCCCAGATGTTCACTATCAATCCCCTCATGGAGAAGCACAAGGGCTTCACTGAGTGAGTGTGTGTTTGTTTGGCTGCCGCTGACTGATGGTCTGATTGCCGTAGGGACGATACGCTGCAGAACCGAAACTGGACCGAGTCCATCTCTCGTCCGTAACTAGTCACAACCCGCAATGAAACCCGAAATGAAAGAGAGAGGAGAGGATGGTAGCAGGTGATTCTGACAGGTTATTAGATTGGAGCTCTGCGGGACAGATGAGCAGAAGGAGAAAAGCAAACAGAACACAGTCGTAAATAGACAGCGTGAGCGTTGTTGACACGGGGTAAACAGCAGTGTGTGATTTCAGGGACATTTCACAACAGAATGAATTATTAACACTGAGAAAACGCATCCAAAAATGAACCAAATCGATTGTGCTGCGGGGTCAAAAAAGCCATTGGATGTTTAAATAAATTATAGTTTAATACACCAACACCCTTAAAGGGATTAGTTCACCCAAAAAATGAAAGATCTGTCATACTTTACTCACCTTCATGTCATTCCTCTCTGACTTTCTTTCCTCTGTGGAACACATGAGATTTTGAACAATGTCTAGGCTGCTTGTTTCCATATAATGAATGTGAATTTGAACTACTAAGGATGTAGTTCTAAACTACATATTTTCAAAATCAACTCTAATTGGTCTCAAGGGAACCCTGTATATTTAGGCAGGAATTTGAATTCAATCAATTACAAGGAATCTGCAAATATTATAATACATTTTTACTTTGGTTACAATTATACATGAAAATATTATAATACATTTTTACTTTGGTTACAATTATACATGAAAATATATGCATTATAATGTACATTATGAATACCTTTGCATACAATCATTTGCTGAAAATCTTCACTTATAATGTTGTAACTCTCAAATATCGTTTACATTTGTGTACACTGCAACCTTCTGCAAAATAATAATAATAATAATAATAATTTTAAAAAAGGAATTATTAAATTAAAAACAAACTTAACAAATGCTGTCTTGGCCCCTAACTAATTATTTTTTAGTTAATTTTTTAAGTTAAAGCACTAAAATGACTACAACTAAAACTGAAATAAAAATAAATTAAAGCCAAGTAAAAATTTCATAAAACAACAAAACCTAATAAAAATACCAAAATTATACAAAAACTTAAACAAAAATGAAAATTGAAAATACAAATGTCAATTTTTTTTAAATGTACTTATTTATTTAAAAAAATATTATAATAGTATATAAAAAATATACTAAAAAAAAGCTTTTTTTATTTCAATTAAATTAATGTACTATATTTAAGTTTGATAATGTTTTTTAATTAAATATTTTGTATTTTTAGGGGATATTATGTTACTTAATTATATTTGTGCAGTAGTTATGATCCATTTATTCACTTTTTGAGCATAAACCTGAAAATGAAATTTCCAACTTAAAATGTCATAAATCTTGAATGATTTGAAGGAACGTATTTCTTTTCGGTTAAAAAGTAGAGCACAAGACGGTTAAAGAGAACAATCTAGTGAAATTGTTGAGACTGCATTATAATATTCATACCCAAAAGCATATCAACCCCAACTTTGACCCAATCGATCGCAAACATCACCTCATTCCCAATGAAGAGCTTCAAACTCTAGCTAATGCAAATCGATTTAAATACACTGAAAAACAGCATCACGCACACAAGAAAGAAATTAAACGGTTGACAGGCAAAAACACCCCTTGATGTTGCCCTCGTATGAAAACATATTTCTGGCACATGCCCAACTAATTAATGACTAATATATGTGCGGAGCTGCTGGGAAGACTGGCGGCTCTTCATGTGGCGCCATTGCAGAGTCTTTCATGTGGGGAGCGTGAGATGGGTTTCAAAAGGTGTGACTGAACGACTGCTTGGTTGCAGTCTCACTGACGACAGGTTGAAGTGTGTGTTTGTGTGCATATAGCATGTCTGAGGTCTGGCATCTCGCTCCACGTATCTGCACTACACAATAGAGAATTGGATCCACACTCGCCCTATTTTAGTTACACGTCACTTCATTATTCATATATTGTTTTCTACATTCTGAAAATAAAAAAGCATGTAAAGACGGACAAATGACCTCTCGTGCTTTCAACAGGATCCAAAAAACAAACATGGACTTGAAGTAGATGATGTGGGATAAATAAATCAACGTGAAATCATCCAGATGCAAAAAAAATGTTAACATCTGTCCAAGTAAATGCAAGGAGACTCTGTTCTACATAAAAACACACTGACACTGCATTCATTTACATTTTCCTTGGCAAGCAGTGAAGTTCTCAGATGAGCAATTTGGTCAAAGAGACATACTGCAGGGACAAACAAAGAAGGGTCACCCACATAAAAGATAATAATATATCAGAATACATATACATATGCCTATGGAGAGAGAGAGAGAGAGAGAGAGAGAGAGAGAGAGAGAGAGAGAGAGAGAGAGAGAGCTCAAAACTTACCCCTTGGAGAATCTACAAAAATTGTAATAATTTTAAAGGGATTTTAAAGTTGATGAATGTTTATATGTGAATAAAAGCCTAAATTCAATATGTTCATCATATAAAGCGATAATGTCTCTTCAGAAAATTTGGATTAAACTGCATATGAATTAGTTTTACAAACTCTTTATGAACTTTTTAAAAATTCAAAGTAGTAGTTGCGTAGCTGCCAGAAACAGAATATTTACCATTTGCCAGGGACAGAAATCATTTAGATTTCATCAAAAAGATCTTCATTTGTGTTCTGAAGATGAACGAAAGTCTTACGGGTTTGGAACGACATGAGGGTGAGTAATTATTGACAGAATTTTAATTTTTGGGTAAACTAACCCTTTAAGAGCAGGGGGGTGTAAACTTGAATCAGATGATCAGGGTAAAAGTACTAAATAAAAAAATAATAAAAAAAAACATGTTCACATATACACATCCCATTATGATACCCCATGTTGAACATGTAAAGTCAGAGCAGCCATTCGTGCTGAACTGGTGAACAGATATTCTGCAGAGCTCAGTAACTCAAAAGCACCGTGCTGCACTGACATCACACCAACTGTACTGCAGACCTGTTATTCAATGGTGTGAATCACTTCTCTGCCTTTCCTGCCAGTATGCGCCATCTGCACACACAACACATCACGCTCAAAGTAAACGGTGAAGTTGTTTTTGAACTTTTTAGAACTTTTAATGGAGAAATCACTGGCAGAGTTTTGAGGGCATTATGTAACAGCACTGATGCAGATGGAGCAAATTACCTCAAAAATGCTGTGTACCATATCATCTTCTCTCTAAATAAAGACGTTAATTAATTTCAAACCTCTGTATTTTCCATGTCTTAATATCTCTAGGTCAGGTTGGTTCAGCTGGGATTATGTGCATTCAATTTTACAATGGCGAATTTATTTTTCAGGTCTTGCATTTAGAGAATCATTGGTCAGACTTGCATTGGTCAGATCGCTTGCATCTGCACTGGAAACACATCAAACCACTAAACAGCCCAGTTCATTCACATTCTAGCAAACTACACAGTGAAGAAGCAATGATGCTATGGGGGTTTCCTCCGAGGAGGCAAGGGAGGCAGTGCCTCCTTAAAAAAAAAATGGATAAGAAACAATCCATATTACAAAGATAAAACAACGCAAATATTACAAAATGTGACATTACAATACAAAATCACTAGTTTTTCTAAAGTAATCAGTCCAACAGTGACACCAGCAGTTAAAGTTACAGTGGGAGTCCGTGAATCTTGCCTCCACTGAGCCCATTGACTTTTAACAGACCCCCTAAAGCGTGTGCTGGGTTTGGTGGGGGTTAGTTGAGAATGAATGGGGGAAAGTCACATGAGAGGAGGCAATACCTCCATCACGCTATGATTGGTTATGGTTGGATATGATTGGTCCGTGCGATAAATCTCGCCTCTTGTTTTGCTGCGCGTTCGCGAATCGGTCAAAATAATGGCAAAATAATGGCGTTAATGGGAAGACTAACCCAATGTCTGTTAACCCATACATCATCAGGTGGTATCACTCATTTTTGACCAACAGGACCCAGCATGTCCGAGTGAACCAGACATTATCTGAGTGTAAAGTCATCAATACAGGTGTCCCATTCTGTTTACATTATACACAAACGATTGTACAAGCAGTCATCCCAGCACTTTTATTGTCAAGTTTTCGAATGACACTGCCATCTTGGGACTTATGGATACAGCCACTGACATTTCTGGCTATAGTTTGGAGGTTAAAAAGTTTGTACAATGGTGTGAGGACCATCATCTCATTGGAAATACTAAGAAAACAGAAGAAATGATTTTTGATCCAGGGGGACCATACTCCATTAATGGCCCATAACATTTGTATTACACAGGTTCATTCTAACAAATTTGAGTGTATATATTGACTGTAATTTGTCTTGGAATTTCCATGTGAGTTCTGAATGCACTAGTATCCAACAGCGACTCAACTTCTTGCGAAGACTCAGGGTGTTTGGGGTTGGACAGAGGGTATTGATGTTATTTTATCATGCTGGGATAGAGAGTGTATTTCATTACGGAATCATAGCTTGGTTTGGTAACATATCAGCTAAGTTAAAAATCACAAATAGACTGGTTTACACAGCAATTAAAATGATGGGGTGAGGAAGCATCCCTCCCTCCAAATTTTCTTTGAGAAAACCATAGTTAAACAGGCTAGGAAAATTATAGCGGACCCCTACCATGTCCTGTACTCAAGAGTACGAACTGCTCCCATCAGGTAGATGCTATAGGATTCCAATTAAATACAGGAAAAGATACCTGAATAGGTATAAAACTCCTCGGGTGTGAAATGAGGGGCTGTGCTGTAGGTACTAAATGCACTTATGTCTGCACTTTTTTTGTTTCTGTGTCTATTACTGCACTATAATTGTATGTATTTTATGTGGCAGCTTTTGTGACCAAGACAAATTTCCCTAGGGACAAATAAAGTAATCTTGAATCTTTAATCTAGAAGAATAATTAAAATTAAGTAAACAACTCACCCACCTGCTGTAGATATCCCCGCTTTATGTCCCATCAAAATCAAACGTGAAATGGTCTGAAAACATGATGACTGTTGTATGTATATTGCCACTGCAATATATATATACTCTGAAGAACATACATACTCTGAACACCCTCTATAAGAGACACCAAGCATTTTAAAAGTAGTATAAAAGCCCAGTTCATGGATACATTGGTCACAATGGCTTTGTCTGCCGGGACAGAAAGGGCACTGAACAAGCATTATGATCAGTTGTATCTCATTTGCAAAACCGCCAGCATGGCTGGCTGAGCGTACTGACACAAAAGCACAAGCCTGTTACTGTCAGCCCCAAAAAATGCCAGCCACACCAAAAGACACGCAACTCAAAGCCCTACTGTAAACGCTCCCTGGACAGCAACCAGAACTCTGTCAGAGCTCATCAAAAACACAGAGGCTCCCTGGGAAATAGAACAGTGCACATCTTTGTCTGAAGGCTGTTTTACATGTACTGAAGGGCTGCCCATCAAAAACAGAAAAGAAAAGGAAGAAAGACATGGCCAACAACAGAATTACATTAGAACAACAACATCGTCTCCCCTCTGTCTCATCAGCACACCTGCTTTCTACTACAGGGATCAAAGCAGGCGATTCCATCACAATGGCAGGATCCAAGCGAGATGCAGAGGATGGCTGGTTTCAAGAAAGACACTCAATATAATAAATAGGTTTCTGTTCTCGTCTGACCCTCCCCTCAGATCTGCAATGCAGCCTCGCAGCGCTCACGGACCTGAGTCGTGAGAGGTGTTTTTCAGATGAATCTGACACGGCAGGGTCTCAGAGAGGATGTCTTTAATCACAGGCTGTCTCCTCTTTCCACCGGAGGTGCGAACACTGGGAACAAATCTATACGGTACATTTGTAGCCTTTGGGGAAACATTAGGTTTCTGACTTGGGCTAATTTTTCTTTATACAATCTTGGGAGAAAATTAAATTGTGTCACAAGGGGATACATCAATTCTTTTTTCACTATATACAGAATTGAAAGGTCTATATAAAGTGAACGGAGAGCTCTATAGAGTATTTCAGCCATGCAAATGCAATATAGTTGCAGCTATGATGATAAAACAAAAACAGCTAATGTATACACCACTGCACAGAACCCATAACGAATGAATATTAACCTACTGTATATAACTGTATCTTGTGACTGAAGGATGGTACAAGGATGGCATATATTATAAAAAAAAATCATATCAATTACCATGTTTAACACTATGGAAAGTTAAACAAATAGTAAAATAAATGTAATCCATTTGTGTAAATACTATACATTTTCCCATAGTAAATGTTTAAAATGTCATTCTCACCACCAACAATTTCATCACAGAATGCTATTAAATAATACATAATCTGACATGTGAATGACATTGTTGTAGGAATGTTCATTCATTTCAGGGAAATTAATTAATTAATTAACTAACGACAAACAAACAAATTACCTAACTAACTCGCCGCTGGTTCCTTCTAGTTTTTCTATGGGGTTTTAGATTTATGAGTAAAATAAAGCCTGTGGTAAACATAACATGACAATACTTTGACGTTTTGTTCTTTAACACACTCACACCCCAAACTGTCTTATCTAGTTACTTATTAAAAACGTATGTTTTCAAAAATGAACATAACTGCTTCAAAATTCACGTTTTCACTGGGTGTGTGTATTTTTCGTTGTAGAGCAAAACGTCAAAGTATCGTCAAGTTATGTTTACCATAGGCTTTATTTTACACATAAACCCCCCCCCCCCAAAAAACATAGGAAAATCTCAAAGGAACCAGCGGCAAATTAGACTTCTGGGTTCTGACATCATTCCTGCACCACTTTATTGCATATTAGACAATTTGGATAAAACCTCTGACAAATTAATTTGAAAAATTAATTTTCTAAAAGTCCACATGTCCAAAAGTGCTTATAGTTGAAGAATCACCCAGTTATGAGTTGTAAAAACTGTTCACATCTTCATCAAGATCATAATGACAAATTCACTGCCATTTGCCCTAATATGTAAAAACAATGTAATTGGCTAAAGGTTGTTAAAGGGGAACATGGCAACTCTAGCCATTTCTTCGTTGATTTTCCCTTTTGTTGTCGCGTGTTTTCTCAACGAGCTCCCCCTACAGCTGTGGGCCGTGTATTTCACAACACTGTAGTAAAAAAATCTCACTTGCGGCACCCTCCTCCCCCTTTCTACCGCTGTCTAACTTTATCGTGTGGAGCTATGTCTACCGAGGTGGGTAATACATCATACACAGTATCATATGGCGTGTGTGAATATGTTGAATGCCTTAAAGCAGTTTGTGTTTCTCGCTCGTTCTCGCTTCTCACGAGACTTCCTATTTCCAACTTGCATGTTGCAAGGTTGGTTTTCCACCGGGGAACGCTGGGGGGTGCGGGGAAAGTCACCATTCTCACCAGACCAGGTTATTTAACCATCCAAATGATTTCTAAACGGATTTATTAAGTTTAAATAGTTGCCAAGTTCCCCTTTAACTAGTGAACTCTAAAATAATTTTTAGTACTGTCTAGTGTGCTTTCTTTGTTCCTCAACATTTTAGAGTATATATAAATTAATTTATGATAATATTATCATTATTATATGTCATTAACAACCAAAAACATGTAAACATATTTGCCTAATAAGCGTTACCATAAAAAACTAGTCATTTCTAAGTCCAAAGATTTGAAATCTGAGATATATTTAATGATGTTTCATTAACAAAGTCCGGGAGGAGCACGTTCAAATAATCTACCCAATCAACTCGTCATCAGCAATTACCACGTCTATCCTACAAAGTCGACTCACCGACATTCCTCGAAAGTTTTCAGCATCCCTCTACCACCCCGACCTGTCACTCTTGGTTTGTTGAGTGCCAGGTGCCCTACCACAGCCAGGAATACGGGGAGAGTCTTCTGGGTTCGGGCCAAATTCCAAACTCGGAGCCCTCTCCTCGGACAGCACACCAAATACGCATACCATTCATTCAATCTGACTTATTTATAAGTGTGAACTCTTACTCTGACACAAGGGCATTTGGGGCAGTCGTGGCCTAATGGTTAGAGTCATACTGGTAACCCGAAGGTTGCAGGTTTGATTCTCAATTCTCATTCACAGGAAATGACTGAGGTGCAGTCAATCACCAATCGCTCCACGGGCACCACAGCAAAAACATGGCTGTCCACTGCTCCGAATGTGTGAGTCCAAGGAGTAGGTGTGCATTCCCTACTCACTATTTCAAATGTGTGTGCACTAACTTGGATGGGTTAAATGCAGAGGACAAATTCCGAGTATGGGTTACCATGTCACTTTCACTTTTTTCCACTTTCACTTTTTAACACCAACACATACTGTATAAAACACTTGAGATTGCACTATTTACACATTCTTCCTCCAATATTTAAATGAGTTTTTTCCTTAAACTATTTCATCCATCCCCAGTCCTGAATACATGGTGACATCCTAGCTAACAAACAGGCGTGTGCACTTGATTTCCTGCGGTACACCGGTAATTCCTGTGGATGGCTTTGTCTTTGTATCCCAGCATGCCTCTTTGCCCTCCTCATCTAAATGCAGAACAACGTACATACCTAGTTATGTTTGTAAGAGGGCTTTTCAATCTCAGCGGTAAGTCTTACGCCATTAGGCAGCACAACTGTTATTAAATGGCTAGGGAAGGAAGCTGTGAAAAACAACCAATAAAACCAACAAGAGTTTAGATGCGTCAAGCTCCTCCAAATCTTTCTTTGTCCTCCCAGACGAAATCCACCGGCTGTAAGAAGCACTCAAGCACAGCGTCAACATCTGCAGTTCAGACTGGGGTCCTTGCTGGATGGCGTACACCCATGGTCACCTCCAGGAGAACATCTTTAATAAGAGCAAGCAGTCTGAGACAGAGATGTGTTCATTACTGAAGACCATTAAAAAAAAAAAAAAACAGGCCATTAGTGAGTATTTACAGAGTGCTAATACTATGGGGATCCATGATTTTCTTGCCTCTCTTTTGGGAGTACAGGGCGATCTGCCAACAATGTTAATGTAGGTTTGGAGCAGGCACAGTGCCCGATGTTATAAATAAAGGTTGTTTGTGTGGTTGGTTGGATGGTAGATACCATTTAAGGTCAGTCTACATGAGGGAGGGTTTGAGCCTTCTAAAATAAGGAGATGAGGAGAGGGGTTTGTTTATCTCACTGACTAGTCGCTCATACAAAAACACTTTAGTAAGGTCTGACCTCTCACACCCAGAGCGACCTGCACTGAAGGAGTGAGGTGTTATATACAGTAAATAGTTATACATTTAAATAGAAACATTATGAATAAAGTATCTTTTAAAATAAAAATAAATGTTATATACAGTGAGGAAAATAAGTATTTGAACACCCTGCTATTTTGCAAGTTCTCCCACTTGGAAATCATGGAGGGGTCTGAAATTGTCATCGTAGGTGCATGTCCACTGTGAGAGACATAATCTAAAAAAAAAATCCAGAAATCACAATGTATGATTTTTTAACTATTTATTTGTATGATACAGCTGCAAATAAGTATTTGAACACCTGAGAAAATCAATGTTAATATTTGGTACAGTAGCCTTTGTTTGCAATTACAGAGGTCAAACGTTTCCTGTAGTTTTTCACCAGGTTTGCACACACTGCAGGAGGGATTTTTCACTCCTCCACACAGATCTTCTCTAGATCAGTCAGGTTTCTGGGCTGTCGCTGAGAAACACGGAGTTTGAGCTCCCTCCAAAGAGTCTCTATTGGGTTTAGGTCTGGAGACTGGCTAGGCCACGCCAGAACCTTGATATGCTTCTTACAGAGCCACTCCTTGGTTATCCTGGCTGTGTGCTTCGGGTCATTGTCATGTTGGAAGACCCAGCCTCGACCCATCTTCAATGCTCTAACTGAGGGAAGGAGGTTGTTCCCCAAAATCTCGCAATACATGGCCCCGGTCATCCTCTCCTTAATACAGTGCAGTCGCCCTGTCCCATGTGCAGAAAAACACCCCCAAAGCATGATGCTACCACCCCCATGCTTCAGAGTAGGGATGGTGTTCTTGGGATGGTACTCATCATTCTTCTTCCTCCAAACACGTTTAGTGGAATTATGACCAAAAAGTTCTATTTTGGTCTCATCTGACCACATGACTTTCTCCCATGACTCCTCTGGATCATCCAAATGGTCATTGGCAAACTTAAGACGGGCCTTGACATGTGCTGGTTTAAGCAGGGGAACCTTCCGTGCCATGCATGATTTCAAACCATGACGTCTTAGTGTATTACCAACAGTAACCTTGGAAACGGTGGTCCCAGCTCTTTTCAGGTCATTGACCAGCTCCTCCCGTGTAGTTCTGGGCTGATTTCTCACCTTTCTTAGGATCATTGAGACCCCACGAGGTGAGATCTTGCATGGAGCCCCAGTCCGAGGGAGATTGACAGTCATGTTTAGCTTCTTCCATTTTCTAATGATTGCTCCAACAGTGGACCTTTTTTCACCAAGCTGCTTGGCAATTTCCCCGTAGCCCTTTCCAGCCTTGTGGAGGTGTACAATTTTGTCTCTAGTGTCTTTGGACAGCTCTTTGGTCTTGGCCATGTTAGTAGTTGGATTCTTACTGATTGTATGGGGTGGACAGGTGTCTTTATGCAGCTAACGACCTCAAACAGGTGCATCTAATTTAGGATAATAAATGGAGTGGAGGTGGACATTTTAAAGGCAGACTAACAGGTCTTTGAGGGTCAGAATTCTAGCTGATAGACAGGTGTTCAAATACTTATTTGCAGCTGTATCATACAAATAAATAGTTAAAAAATCATATATTGTGATTTCTGGATTTTTTTTTTTAGATTATGTCTCTCACAGTGGACATGCACCTACGATGACAATTTCAGACCCCTCCATGATTTCAAGTGGGAGAACTTGCAAAATAGCAGGGTGTTCAAATACTTATTTTCCTCACTGTATACATAAATAAATAATTAAGAACTAAAGCTTTCAAATAGCTATCAAGATCATTCAAACAGCAATTTAATTCATCTTCATTTTATTAATTGGACTTTTTAACATTTTTAATGGATATTATATTACTCAGAATAACAATATGCCTATATATACTTTATGTATGTATTTAGTTTTCACTTACAGTGATCAATCTCTTGATCCATTCAGACATAATCAGAGTTTAGGGTACGTTCACTTTACACAACAACGATGAACTATTCCTTTGCGTACAGACAACAACGTTGTCAAATCGTTCCCCGTTCACACGGATCCACGAAAACACCTAAAAACACTGTATTATTCATCCCAGGCCAGTAGTTGGCGCTGTCACTTTGTAAAGAAACACTACGCCCCTACAGACTAAACTCGTAATACGCATGACATCACCATTTTCCCAAATTCACGTTTTTGTAGTTTACGCAGAGAAAACTTCAAAAACTTCCACTTTGAATCCCGTATTCAAATGTTTGCGTTTTCAGGCCCCCAGAACGCCATTGTCGTGTAAATGAACCAATCGCATTAAAAGTTTTTCGTTTTTAGTTGAAAACGGTGTAGTGTAAACAGATCCTTAGTCTCATTTCCCAAGGAAGCACATTTTGCTGGATGAATCAGTCACACAGCCTGTGCCTGTGTGTGTGTGTGCATCTTGTGTTTGTCTCAGTGTGATAGAGAGTGAGAAACCGCAGGCTTCTTTCACATGATGGCATCTCCACCTGTCTGCTCTGACATCTAGGTTCTGTGTGACATCCGTAGCCCATGGCAACAGGATCTGCGACTCCTAGACACACACTCCATCTGCAGTCAGTGTGTGAAGCAACAAGATTAAAACTATCAAAATCCATCCGAAATGGACCTAAAAAAAATCTCACATTCCCACACCCTGCCTGCTGACCTTTACCACTGTAAGAACTGTGAAATTGGGTTTGTGGTATTTCCCCTCTAAAGGTGAAAAAAAAGCATTGGCTCCTAATCGTGCCTTTGTTGGGTGACTGTGAAGGAAGAAGCATTAAGAATTGCCTGGTGCAAAATGTTTTTTTTTTTTTTTTTTTTTTACTAAGAATTAGGTGTGTTTTTGTAATTAAGGACTGCAGTCTGTCTGTGCAGGATTGGTTTATTCTTACATGTTGTGTATATAAGAACTGTTGTGGTGTTGAGCTCTAATCTCTGCGGTCTGCAGCAGCTCAGGTATGTCTACCTGATAGTTAGCACTTCACTGCACAGTCTGGTGTGAAGAGATGATCCATGACTGTAAGATCAAACCACCAAACAGTTGTGTACACACACACACACACACACACATACACGTTGGGTTTTGATAATTTATGGAGACATTCCATAGACAATGCTTTTTATACTGTACAAACTGCATATTCTATCCCCTTACACTAACCACAAACCTACCCTCAGAAAACTTTCTGCATTTTTACATTTTCAAAAAACATCACTTAGAATGATTTATAAGCTTTTTCCTCATGGGGACCAAAAAACGTCTTCACAAGGACAAGGGTTATCGGATATTGCCATATTAAATCATTTTAAATAAAATAATAATTACATAAATAAAAATAAAATAATAAAATAAAATAAAATAAAATAAAATAAAATAAAATAAAATAAAATAAAATAAAATAAAATAAAATAAAATAAAATAAAATAAAATAAAATAAAATAAAATAAAATAAAATAAATCCTCACTCATAATGTTTTTTGAGTATGTTTTCACTAACCCCCAGAATCTCAGAGCTGGATATCACCATCTGTGCCATCATGCTCCATGCCCCCCAAATACTGTCATACCCCCGAAGTGTGTGTGTGTGTGTGTGTGTGTGTGTGTGTGTGTGTGTGTGTGTGTGTGTAAATATGCATGCACTGCATGCACTATAAATAAAGAGCCACTGTCAGTCATGTGTTATCAATGATGGGAATCAAACAGTCTGGGAAATAAATCACACCCACAACAGGGTGCGAGTGGAAAAATGGAATCTCCATATCCTGCCAAAAATATCATATACTGCTACTGGATGAGATCCAATCCAAACTGTATGTATAAGGTAAAGCTACATAGATACACTGAATGAATTTCCTACAGAGCATGTTATTTTAAGTCAGACTTCCAGCCAACAGTGTATACTTAAGTTAATGTAAATTTACAGTAATGCAGTGGTAAGACAGTCAGTCCTTGTAAATAAATACTGCATATGGCTATGCATACAATTTATGATGTACAAATATATGGTGTATACTATCGACTTCAAATTCAAAACAGACGGCAATCGTATTTCTTTGTATCCCCTGATGCAAAGACACTGGGATATATTTTACAACTCCCCACATTCTTGCTTAACTATATACTAGATCACAGAAAGCCAATACGGTTACTATGAAATTGCCTTGCATCTTTGAGGCTTAGAGTAAGAATAAAACTTCATTTGCATTGGCAACATGTACTTTTAGATTTATTGGCCTACCTCTTCTTCACAGGGGGCTTATTTATGACCCCATGGACTCACTTTTAATACACTTTTTCTTCTCATGTTGTGAAAGGGACATTTGTACAATGAAGACAAGGCTTAAAGCATTTTTAATACTAACTGAAACCAGAACAGCCTTCATAAAATAAACAAGGAGAAATTATACTGTATAAATGCGGCATGACTTAACGCAGGCATCCTCAATTAGAGAAAAAGATTGGAGTAAAAAGTCAGGATGCACTCTCACGTTTTTTCTCATGTTCTTATTGTGCGACTCATTAAAAACATCATGTAGTGTGTAATTAGCTCCTCAATAAAATATTTAGCAGCACTGTGTTCTTCATGAATAAATATTCTGCACAATGGAGCTGAATTTGACAATATGTTTTAGCAAGCTGAACTGTGATGGAGTTTAATAACAGTTTTCTACACAGCCTGCATATAAAATACATTAAAAAGGAATTTACAGTTTAATGCATTACAATGCATAAACTATTGTTACATATTAAAAATTATATATTTTGTTATAATTAATATAAAAAAAATACAATTGTGTAATTATATATAATTTTTGTATCATTTTAGAAAAAAGTATTATATATATATACTAGAAAAATAGTAATTTAGCTATTCCAAACATAGCCGTATAGATATATGCATACCGTATTTTCTGGAATATAAGGGAGTGTTCACACTTGGCAGGTTTGGTAAGATTAAAACGAACCCTGGTGCGATTGCTCTGTTAGTGCAGTTCATTTGAATAAAGTGTGAACGCTGCCATCCGAACCCTGGTGCGCACCAAACAAGAGAAAAGATGGGTCTCTGTCTGCTTCCAACCGAACTCTGGATTTCAACTGAAATATGAACACAACATGGACCACAGACATGTAAACGAACCAAAAATGGGACATGATGTCACAAGATGTGACCCTGAAAAGGACAGGGTCCTTTTTTTTTCTCATCATAGTCACAATGTTGCCCATCAGAGTTCAGTACAGGCATCAGAACCGCGTCTCCTCGCAGCGAATCTTCATTTGTGTGTGTGATGGAGGGATTCCTAAAAAGTCTATAAATTATCTTTTTTTTTTTTTAAATGACCTATCGTTTCGCTAGATAACAACCTCTTCTTCAGCTGTGATCGCGTACAGCCCATTTAAACACTTCAAAGACTTTTGAAACTGCATTGATTTGGACTTAAAAACGATGGTAACCAATGAAGTCCATTGTTAGAAGAAAAATCCAGAAATGTTTTCCTCAAAAAACATAATTTCTCTCCCACTGAGGAAAGAAAGACATGGATATCTTGGATGGCATTGGGGTGAGTAAATTATTAGGAAATTTTCATTTTGGGGTGAACTAATCCTTTAAGTATTAATAATGCCAATGTGAATGCTAAGCAGACCAGGAGTAAGTCTGGACCAAATGAACCGAACTTTAAGTGTAAACACACAAGTTGCGTTCTTTTAATAATCTGAAACATGCTGCGACTTATATTTCAAAGTCTAGAATTACAATAACCATCATGTTCACACAGCGCCTCTGCACTTACAGTTTCTCTCAACATGGGGACAGGAGAGCTGTCCGTCAATACATGGAAAAACAAAGTAACTTGCGTTACTTATTTGAAAAAATAATTCAGATATTTTGTAGTAAATTTAAAAGTAATGCGTTACTTTACTAGTTACTTAAAATAAGTAATCTGATTACAAAACTCATGGTACTTGTAATGGTTTACCCCCAACACTGTGTATGCTTCATTCCTCTTCAGTTACTATTAAATGTAAGGATTTGTCATGGTGTGAGGGGAACTAAAGTACATTTATAGTGTTTATAATGTTTGCAAACATTTTGTTTTACCACCAGCATTTTATATTTTACATTTTACGTATTACATTCTGAATGTAATAATAGTGTGACTTATCTGTGTGTTTTTTTTTAAACAATGCAATTTTGTAATCATAGTAGTTGTGTTAGGAGTCAATTGTTTTATTTGTGAAAACACAATGAAACATGCCAAATTGTGCAGACATAATTTTTGGCCAGGCTGTCCAACAAAATATGAATAACTGATTATGTTGAAGTCAATGTCTGCTGCTTTTCCTGTGAGCTTTTCTTTTTTTTAATGCTTTTTTTTCTTTTGCATAGTAAAATAAAACGTATGGCTGTAGTTTGTCTTTTTTTGCCAAATAATTTTGTCAGATAAATACTTTAACCAAGTTTAGAGTTTTGGTCTTCCTTAATATTTAACATACTCATATTTTGAATGTTTAAATGAATATGTAGGGTCATAAAACACAAATACTGTCTATTTCCTCCAGACATCACTTTTGGCGACTACTGTATATATAATGAAAAGTGAAATGTGTAAACGTTTAGGAGTAAACCAGCCTACAGAGCTAACAGGCAACGAATAAAAGCCACAAAACTCCTATTTTGATTTCATGAGGTCACATGACCTCATCTTAACGATAAAATGACGGATCATATCAGTTTGACTGTAATTTGCACTATATGTTAATCCATTGGAAGCAGAACATCTCCACAAATTCACCATATACATTCACTACGAGGCAAGACCACAGTGTAGAGCTCTTAAGATTTTGAGCTATCCACGATGAGAGAGTCATGATCCATAATCATCAAGTTCTGAGAGAGCATTAAATCAATCCACAACATTATCTCGCACACACAGACATATCAATGTCCGCAGGGCTCTAGGTTCCACTTAAAGCTTCTTAGATTACAGCCAGAGACACTTAAGAGCGCAGGACTGGCACGAAACGCATGCAATATGAATCAGACGTTTTAAAATCACCAACATTTAATATGTTTCATTCTGCCCATGACGAAGTCTGAGGAAGCTCTGGGCGTGTAGAGAGAGTAATGAGTCTGTTAAATATATAATATCCCTGAGAAGTTCCAAGAAACATGGGCCAGCTCTCGTGAACGTCTCTGATTTGTGACAGCACTTTCAGCTCGCCCTGAAGTCAAATCCTCTAACCTCCAATCAGAGCTGACCTCATCATTTCTTTCGCTATGCCACCTTACATTTATAATGTATGTGCATTTGAATATCTTTAAGTGAGATGTTACGTGTCAAATCTGACCATGAAATCGGCTCTCATGACACCATGTTGACACAACGGCGGTCTTGTCATGGCTGCATGTTCTGTGACATACTGTACTAGCCTCTACTATTTCCTACTCTTATCAGTGCAAAGGCTGTCAATTCTAGCGAGAGAAGTATTGGAGGATGGGCTGGAGGTACTGTATCTTATGCAGCATGGACACTAAATGTCTCGTCAATGTCATCACGTCTTTGAGGGTGTGAGGTCATATGAGGACACCAGGGGCCTTAAGACTCTATCCATTACTGCCCAATGGCTTCACAATCGACTTGCCAACTCTAGGAACAAAATGCAATGTGATAAAGTGTGAATGACAAGAACAGATACAAGACAAGAAAATGAACTCTATATAGAGGAGTGATGTGTTTGTTTTTAGAGGTCTGATGTTTTTAAACCATTTTATTATCTACTCATATGACTTTGAAGCAGCATTAGTATGTCCAGGTCAAAAATCTCTATATATACACACACACACACACCTTAGGATGTCCAGGTCAAATATATATATATATATATATATATATATATATATATATATATATATATATATATATATATATATATATATATTATATACACACATCTTACTGTCATTACTGTAATACAATAATTTGAATCATATTGCCTGTCTAAAATATATATTTCTTTATAAAAATCAAACATTATTTAAAATAAAAATAAATTCAATAGCATAAATACTACTACAGTGTTTGTAAACAGTTATACCTTAAAATGTATTTGGCGATATGTTTTTTTACATTTGCATTACAGTAATATAGTAACTTTTTTTGCAAATACTATAATACAAAATAAAATAATTATATATTTATAGAATTAGTTTATTTGTATTTATATATTTGATTACTTCTTAAATGTTTAATTATAGTATTTACAAAAGTTGTTACATTTATAAATACTACTGTAAGTTATAAATACTATAATTAAAAAAAGATATATAATAAAAATAAACATTTCAAATATATTTATTTACTTTATTTAACTTTATTTTTTAGTTATATATTTTTTTATTAATTCCTTTATTTTTTAAACAGTTTTGCATAAAAAATAAAAATACCTTTAATTTTGCTTTATGCAAATTATTTGGTTTTGGTGTGAAACACAATCCATTTTTCCTGAGATCTGCCCCTTTAGAACACAAATGTTCTATACATTCATTATCTGTATATTAAGTGATTGTGTTGTGAATAAAACTGGCATACTGAAGCATTATAGTGAAAGGTTCCTCTGTACGTGAGTAATGTCTGAGGTCTGGGAACATTGCAGTGGTAGATGTGACATTATTGGATGCCTCTGAAAAAAAACCCCATCTCATATCTAATAAATGCTGTTGTACTTCACATAGGGAATTTGTGCCCAGAGCTAGGAAGCACAGACACTCATATCTCACTGCGCTGCAATAGATGTACTCCAAAACCTCATGAGGTCACATACAAACAGCATCTTTGTATTTATACACATACAAACAAGAAGAATCCTTATTTTCCCTTAAAATATTCACCTTAAGTATGTCCCAGTATGTCCAGAATCCAGAGCACATCCATGATTGATGGCTCCGGATGAGAGTGGCATGCGTCACCCAACAGCAAGAGAGTAAAAGCTGTATTTTATGAAAAGCACACAGCATGAAATCGTTGGTGTCGCCACTGGAGCGCAAGACCAAATTCTGTCTTTCTGATGGGATCCTGAACTTTGTTTGAACTTGAGAAATGAAAGAGGACCGCTAATGATGTCCTCCTACGCAACTAAACCTGTCAGTGGGACTCACAGTGGCAGTGATATGGACTAACTTCCCTAGTTGTGTTTAAGGCTCAGGACAGGCTCGACCCATGCAAGGTACACGTGTCACATTTAAAGTCCAAAGATGATGAGGATGAGGGCAGGTTAAGAGTTTAAAAATGGCAACAAGGCTTATTAACAAAAGCGAACGACTCTAGACAGAGTGCATAGCAGACGCCAACAATACCAGACCAAGACAGAAAGAAAATGAGAAACTTAATTACTCAATGATAATGAACTCAATAATGATCTGTGATCATTTAAAAAAAAGGAGGGCTAAAATAGAGCTAAAAATCAGCACTCACATGCCAAAAAACTCTTTAAGCATCTTTATGACCCGTGTCCCACCATTAGCATTTTTACAAAGAGTCAACAGAGGAAACTTAAAGTTGGAGCGAGAGCAGAGAGAGACAGTGCAGGACTGATTTAATCGGGATGAGAGAATCTAGGGGACTGAACTGGATATGACAATAGCATGCACTAAAGAGGACACTAGTCCATCTTATCTGCAATAC
The DNA here is from genome assembly GCF_963993115.1 of Abramis brama. NCBI lineage: Eukaryota > Metazoa > Chordata > Actinopteri > Cypriniformes > Leuciscidae > Abramis > Abramis brama. The sequence continues at coordinate 12,154,578 of NC_139983.1, forward strand.
GGCAGCGCTGATGAGCAGATTTCACTGGAATGAAGAGGGATCTGATCAGATAAACTTTATCTGCACCAGACAGCAGAGAGAGAAAGTGTGCATGCCTAGTTTTAGACTGTACAATGCTTCTGTGGGCACAACACAGATATTCTCACACAGTGCTGGAATTAGTTCATGGTCTAAAACCTTTTAAAACATTAGTTAATGAGAAATATATTTCTTACAACTTCTTGGAACATTTGCTAATGTTAGTTAATAAAAATACAATTATTCATTGTTTGTTCATGTTTGTTCACAGTGCATTAGCTAATGTTAGCAGACACATATTTTGATTTAAAAAATATATTAGTAAATGTAGAAATGAACATTAACAAAGATTAATAAATGCTGTAGAAGTATTGTTCATTGTTAGTTCTTTTTAACTAATGTTGCTAATCTTAACAAATGAAACCTTCTTGTAAAGTGTTACCAACAAATAAAAATTAAAAACAAAATAATAATATGTTTTAAAATAAAATAATAAAAGACCTGCATTTTAAAAATATCATGTCATGTCACATGTATGTTCTGTTTTCATACGGTTTTCATTGTGTTGTGTTTCCAGTTAGCTTCTAAGTTGTTTATTAGTCCTGTCATCCACTGTTCCCTGTCAGTTTGTCAAGGTGGTTTCTAATTGATTTTGTTAGTTCAGTTCAGGCGTGTTTCATTAATTATCTCGTCAGCTCCTTAGTTTGCCCTTATATAAGCCCTCTGTTTCTGTGAGTTCCTTGTTCTGCAGTGTTTGTTGCTAGAGGTATGTTGGTTGTGTTCCTTTCTCCTGTGTATCGTTTGAATCTTCAATTAAAGACTATTCAGATTATATGTATTCTACACAGCCATACTGGGACACATAGAGTCACAAAAACAATGAATCTAGTTAAAAATGAAATAGAAAGGATTTATAGTTTGTCAATGACAGTATTGTTTTGAACTGTGAAGTCTAATATTTTACAACCTATCTTTTTTGACCACAAATGTACTATATGGACTGTATTTCTATCCTGTCTGCTTTGACTGAAGTCTAATGTATTGGGACAATTTAGGGCCGAATCTGCATGCACTGGATTTTAACTGATCTTTTGATGAGTGGTAAGAATTTAATTGGTTAGTCTTCCTGTGGTGGGTCAGTTAACTAATCACTGCTAACTCCTCATTAATAATGCAAGAGAAGATTGAATGCGTGTACATCCTATAGGTATTACTATTTATGAGAGCATTTCATTTATGTAAAACCCTACAGGACACAATGATGCACAAGTGTCTTTGTCCAAAACTGCATGTTGTAATGAATAAAAAAATAAAGCATGTCACAACTATCAATCGTGCACACACCAGTCTGCCAATGGAGGCCTCAGAGCAATAAGTAGAAATGACAGGCATATAGATAAATGGCAACAGTCCAGCACTAACATACAAGCAACACATCAATAAAGAACAACTCAATACTAAGACTGTCCCCAGGAGACAGAGAATGGCGCTATCAAACACAATCTCTTCATTATTTGGACACACAAGTCACAGGTAAAATACATGAATTTTGTTGTATTAGAAAATAAAGATCAAACCACAAATGCAGATGCTATGGCTTTTCTCAAGAAAAAAAAAGAAAAAAAGAAAACCTTTTCCGAGCCATTTTTGCAATTACTTTTAGTCCCAAGGCCAACTATTTGTTTTTAATAACACTTGGTTTGATATTTTGCAATCTAAGGCAATGCAATTCAGACATTTTTCGTGTCTTATGTCCAAACATTTTTCTTTTTTGCCAAGTCCAGGTTTGTTTTCATACTTTTTTGACTTAGAAGGCTGGAAGGCATATCTGAAACATAAACCGCAATTAAAATAGGCCTAAAATCCAGCAGAACAAGACTAGAAAGACAAGTCATTTAAGAGTTTGGCATCTGTGCAGCATTAATATTCCTAGCAGAAGGTGGAGAGGGTGTCTGGCACCGGCTGTTCTTGGCAAAGACAGGTGACTATATGATCTGAACTCAGAGAGCTAGGGGCAATATTTCATTATGGGACTTTAACAGTGATGTAATACCAAAGCATGCATATTTCAGCCTGCAAAAATACAGCATGATTAAAGGTAGGATTAGCAATTTCAGAAAGGCTAGCAATAGCAAGCTAATTCTGAAAGCATAAGATCCAACCCTCCCAAGGGTTTGGAACGTCTCCAAAGCCACGCTTCCTTCAAAACACATGAACGCGCACAACCAGAGCAGAGTCTGCAAAGTGTCACGAGAGACTGCGTTAAACTACCTCATGTCTCAAAGCATATAACATTACAATAATAATGAACTTAAGCAACTTACAGAGCTCTGACTTGTACCACCTGACTGATGCAGATTCATTTCGGCATTGATAGTGTTGCCAGAGAAACGCATAAATCATATGCTATACATATGCTGACAGGCAGGCAGGACATCCTATTATTGCGTTCGGACAGAATACAATGATTGGACGAAAATGTTTTGGTCCTGAGACTTCCACAGAAGATATATGTACATATTTTAATATGTAGACCACTTCTATTATTGATTGCTATCAGGATGTGAAGAGAGTTTCAACCAGAATTACAAAAAATGTTTATGAAAAACATTGCCTACCCTCTACCTTTAAGCTCTCGTTGCAGAAATTTAAAGCAAGGAACTTGATACATAAATGAGGCCTTTGAGAGGGATTCTGAGAGGGTTCAGTTCATTGGATGAAAATAAAATAATATATAACATATAAAATAAATTAAATTAAATAATAAATAACATAATACAAATAAATAAATAAAACAAAAATATATAAAAATAAATGCATTTATATAAAATTAAAAAATAATAATTGCATCATGTTAATTGTATTGCTTTATATGTTTAAAATTTTTAACAACTTATTAAAAGTGTTATAATTCTATAAAATAACACAATTCAACATAAGCGTCATACTAACACATGCAATCATTAGACTTAAGTTGAACATAACTTTGATTTTCTTTTAAAATCCAGTGAATGCGTTAACGCCAAAACAAACAGCCTGCAAATAAAAACGAGGTCAGCTGTGTTGTAATAACCTGTGTTCTCATTCAGGTGTACTGACACAGCATTGATGCAGTGCACGTGTGCCCGGTCCTGACACTGGTTGAAGGGCATACCAGCTGTCCACATCAGGCCCCCGATGAACCCTCTCACAATGAGCTGGAAAAACAGGCCACATACCACAGAAGTTCCCACTAATCCACATCTCATAACATGAAGAGAAAGTACTAAAGAGAAATTACATAAAAACCGGTATAAAGCATGTTAGCTAACTAAGATGAACTTGTAAGGTGAAAAGGTTAGACACTTTCAAAACATTGCGCCTCCTCCCCATACAAGCTTGCAGAAATTCAACGTGCCTGCTCTCCCTCAGGACGTCTGAGCAGCCTTGCGTTCATAAAGATCTTCCCCTTTGACTGACAGCTTGAAAAGAAGCGAGGATAAATTTGCTCAGACTGCGGATCAACAAGATTAGATGGGAAATGTCTGCTATGTTGAATTTAAAAGAAGAAGCCTTTGGCTGCTGCTCAGAATATCGAAACCTAGTTGATAAACTGCAGAAGCTTTACCAAAAGAGTTATTTATAGCAAGGATTTGTCAAATATAGTACTATACATGCTGTTCAAACCCTATTCTGAGAGGGGTCAGTTGGTGGGTTGATGAACTCGGTCAGTCGATGAACTGGATGGATGGATGGATGGATGGATGGATGGATGGATGGATGGATGGATGGATCAGTCGGTTGGTCGATGAACTCGGTCAGTCGATGAACTGGATGGATGGATGGATGGATGGATGGATGGATGGATGGATGGATCAGTCGGTTGGTCGATGAACTCGGTCAGTCGATGAACTGGATGGATGGATGGATGGATAGATGAGTCGGTTGCTCGATGAACTCAGTCGATGAACTGGATGGATGGATGGATGGATGGATGGATGGATGATGGAAGGATGGATGGATGGATGGATGGATGAGTCGGTTGGTCGATGAACTTGGTCAGTCGATGAACTGGATGGATGGATGAACTGGATGGATGGATGGATGGATGGATGGATGGATGGATGGATGGATGAGTCGGTTGCTCGATGAACTCAGTCAGTCGATGAACTGGATGGATGGATGGATGAGTCGGTTGGTCGATGAACTGGATGGATGGATGGATGGATCAGTCAGTTGGTCGATGAACTGGATGGATGGATGAACTGGATGGATGGATGGATGGATGGATGGATGAGTCGGTCAGTCGACGAACTGGATGGATGGATGGATGGATGGATGGATGGATGGACTGGATGGATGGATGGATCAGTCGGTTGGTCGATGAACTCGGTCAGTTGATGAACTGGATGGATGAATAGATGGATCAGTCGGTTGGTCGATGAACTCGGTCAGTTGATGAACTGGATGGATGGATGGATGAACTGGATGGATGGATGGATCAGTCGGTTGGTCGATGAACTCGGTCAGTCGATGAACTGGATGGATGGATGGATGGATGGATGGATGGATGGATAGATGGATGGATCAGTCGGTTGGTCGATGAACTCGGTCAGTCGATGAACAGGATGGATGGATGGATGGATGGATTTATTGATTGATGGATTGATGGATGGACCATCAACCAATCAATAAGTTATTGTCAGGGAGTTATCAAATGTAGTACTACATTAAAAAAAAAAAAAAAAAAAAAACGGTTAAAAAAATTATATGTTGTTGACTACTATAGATCTAACATCTTATTAAAAATGGTTGTAATAGGTGTTAAGACATCTAGTGTTTACATTTTATGGTTACATTTAAGGGATAACAATGTAACCATGTAATCATCTGTCGCTCAGATGACAGATCAACATCATTATTTGGGAAACCTAGTTGACAAACCGCATTTACATCCATTTCCACCTGACAGAAGCAGAGTTTTTTATTGGCAGGGAGTTAAAATATGTTGCCTTATTGACACGAGCAGGTTTCAAACTGCTGTTAAAATGTGTCCGCAGCGCTCTGGAAGTAAAGCGCTTTGCTGATAATGAACCTGCTCTGAGCCAGACCGCGCTGAGGGTGATGGATGTGTGCCAGAAGACAATGTTCCTGTGGTTTGGAGAGAGACGAAACATCAGGTCTGGCTGTCTGTCTGTACCCATATCTCCCCGTTCACCACATTAGAGGGACAGCGCAGATAGGCAGCGCTTCAAACACACGTTCAACAGCCCACCACAACAGAAAGAAAGTGCCAAAAACAACAACAAAACTTTGTGGTGCGTCAAAAACCAGGATAAAACACAGCAGTCACTTATCTTTTCCATGATGATGGAGTTCTTATCTTGACCCAGTTTGGCGCTCGAGGAGAAAGAGCACAACACTTTTGGATGTGGATGCGCTCGCCATGCTGCTTGAGCGCGTTTTCCAGTTTTTGGAGGTTTTAAAGTAGGACACAGATGTTGATACTTTACAAGCGAGTGCAGATGTTTTGTCTTCATACATAAATGTGATGGGATGAAAGAAGACTTGGTGTTTACATGGCCTGGAGGTGACCCTATCTGCTGGGATGGATATAATGATTGTGGCAGTGTTAAAAGTACATGAGCACAGCAAAGTAGCATAAGGTCATAGGCTTCTAAACATGTTTGGGTAAATCTCATCAAACCGGTCAAGAACGAGTCCGATCATATATTTATTTATTTCTTTTACGCCAAAATCAAAATGAAATAAATGCATTACATTTTGCCTTTTTTGAATTCTGACATAAAAACTAAGCACCTTTTCACGCCTAATTTTCATTACAGTAATGCAAAGAAATAGATGTAGACAGATATGTTTCTTTAATGGATATAAAGCTTTCAGCCATCACACATTTCCATATAACATTATCTGAAACCCTGCAAGGTGTGCAGGCTACACAAACTTTTATAACATTATAAAAAGTTTAATAAGCTTCAGTAATGGCAGCAGCATGATGACTGGCGCTGTTAAACTTTACAGTGAGGGGAAATCCATTAAGGAAAGTAGTTGTGAAGGATTTCACCACCCATGGCGTATAAGCCTTTCATACATGAAATATAATTAGAGCATTTCACGCTCAGCTCCGTCCCAGCAGCCTTACTATATGCCAAATGAGACACACTCCACATTCAATGTAAGGATGGTATGGGAATATCACGAAGATGACTTTATCAGCTATCTGCCAGGCAAAGCAATGGCACAGTACAAAGTGACAGTTGAATTATTCATCATTTTTTGAACTGTCAACCTCAGTTTGCAGCAATTTCCAAAATGGTAGTAGGTGGCTGCAATTTGAAATAAAGCAAATTGCTCTGGGATTGAATAAACCCTGCTCAGAGCTTGAGTTTTAAAGATGTGAAATTATGTGTGTTTGCAGAGAAGTCAGTCAACTCCACATTTTCTGCTGAGTTTTACGAGGTGTTTTACGAGGTGGCTAATTTGTATGAATTCATACGACCACACTCGTATGAATTTGTACGATTTTCGCAAAAAAAAAATTCTGTGCATATTTGAAATTCTGTTCGCAAAATATGATCCCATTGGTTAAAGTTAGTTAATGCATTAGGTAACATAATAATATATTTGTTACAGTATGTGTTAATCTTTGTTAACGTTAGTTAATAAAAATACAACTGTTCATAGTTGAACGCCAGCTCAGGCCCATTAAATAATATTAACAGACAGCAATTGAACTAAGAACAATGAATGCTTTAGAAATATTTTTTTCTTGTAGTTCGTGTTAACTAATGCAGATCACTAATGTTAACAAATTAAATCTTATTGTAACGTGTTATCGAAAATCTTTACACTGATATCCGATATATATTACATTTATATATTTATATAAATGATATGTTTTATATATTATAAATATAAATTAATAAGTAATTAAAGAATTTTATTTTATTTTTTTCACTTTGATAACTCAAAACAAATCGATATATAACACATAGTTTATTAAATTAAATGTATATATTATATATAAAAAATATATACTTCATATACTTATGTCATAAAATATTTAATATATATTACATTTTATAAATCATATATTTTATATATTATAAAATACATATAAATCAATATGTAATTTAAGAAAAAAATATGAAAAACAATATATTTTATATATTTATATATTTAACTAGATATTTATTTGACTTTGATAACTCAATGAACCTGTGCATCTACAGTGAAGACAAAAATAATGAAATAAAGAACACAAAATTCTTTGATTATACAGTAACACTGCTTTAAATGGCCACTACAGAAAATGGCCATTTGATGTTATTTGTATCCAAATCAGAAGCAGAGGTTGTTTTGTCTAATCCGGACAGGGAATGGCGGTGGATGTGGCAGGTAATGGGGGAGGGAACACTGATGGAATAGGTTAGGAAGGATGTGCACTTCTCTGAAGATTAAAGGCCAGATTGGCTCTTTGAGTCGCTCCTGGATGCAGTTAGGCAGGAATATTGTGTCGCCTTTCAGGGTGACCTTCATGGAGTGTCACGATACAAAGGCTTGAAGGCTTGAGATGTTTGTATGCATGTGTGTGTGTTCATCTGTGTTCACCTTTGGTTTCAAAATGTATCAATATTACCCTAGAGCCCGCTTGAGTCTGATTCTGCTGTAAGCTTTTCCAGTGTGCAAACACAGAAACCAGAGCAGAGAAGACAAGATACCACAGCCAATTACACACCACTACAGCCTTACTGGAATACAAACACTGGCTCATATAGTACATAATGCATGAATAATATCTTACCCTGTACAACTGACAATACATCAACCTAACCCAGTGGAATCACCATGTTGAAGAGCTTAAGAACATTTTTTTTTCTTTTTCTTAGTGGCTTACATCAAGAGGACACCTAGACAATTTTGCACTTGCAGAACTCAACTTTGATAGACGTGCGTTTAATAAAGTCTAGTGAGAATGTAATCACAATGATCTGACTGATCAGATACCTGTCCGTCACACGCCTTGAACATTAATTTCCCTCCTGTCTGTGAAGACACGTGGAAGAACAATAGCCATCTTTTCCCAGTCGACCTTTAGCGGAAAGGGCAAAGAGTCCAGCAGTAAATAACCTCATAATGTGGCTTTCTGATCTACAGTGCATCTCCCACAGGGAAAACAATAGTAAGACCCCCATACCTTACAAAAGCATTATCAGTGGTGTCAACCATGGTGGCGATCAGATACATGTCATACATGAAAAGGTAACTGTGATAAAACATTATTTGAATTGCTTCATAACCTCACAGGTCTAAGATCCTTTAGAGAAGATTGGAAATGAGATGGTCCATATACCGTGATTGAAAAGAGGGTCTCTGCTAAACCATAGGGATGTACGATCATATACTGTACAGTTACAATGTAGGATTCATGGCATCAAATAATCAAGATACTCAGAGCTTTACTTGAGACAATTTAATTCCAGGTTCAATTCAAGTTAAACTTCTTTTACATAAAAGTAATTACCACAAAATTAATTTAAGTCCTTGCTTTTATAAAAAAAAGAAAAAAAGAAAGAAATATGGGTAACAGCAAGGCACTTACAATGGATGTGAATGGGGGCAATCTGTAATCATTTAAAAACTTAATGTTTCAATAGTATAGCCCCAAGATGTGATCAATAATCTTGCTAACATGATTTTAGAATGAAAGAAATTGCCTTAAACCAAAATGACCTTTTGTTTTGTTCTATCCAATTTTGTAGCCATGACAACACAATGCCATAAACCATAAAACCATAAAATAACCATAAAAACAATGATTTACATTAATTAACCAAAGAAAACTGGTCCCATTCACTTTCATTAGAAGTGTCTCACAGTAACCTCCATCTAAAGAAAAGTATGGATGAATCAAATGTATTCTTTGTTTTTTGTTTTTAGCAATCATTCTACATTATACCACAAGTGCTGTTGAATAAGCTTAATACAAAGTTCTGTCATGAAACTCTAGATGGCGCAGTCCTTAAACTCTTAAAAATCTGCTTGCAATCGCATTATTCTCTATCTGTATCAGTAGCCAATGAACTCGCTCGCTCAACCTACAAATACTGGTACAGTGCGCTTACAGAAACCCTACACCTTCCCCAGCTCCACCTGTATAGATCTGCTACAGGTAATTCATGTACGCTATATTGTACAGCAGTGGCATGTCTTACTTTCTCACAGCAGCGTGTCGTGTTTGTATGGGACGGAAAAAAGTCCCGTACTCGCTCTGCAGCAGCAATAACAGCAGCCGCAGCATAGCCGATCTATTCTGCCAAGACCAAAAATATCAAAATTGTCATATCCATTACCATGCCATACCAGTTGTCATGACAGAAATGTGTTTAAAACCCAGAATATTCCTTTAAGCTGAAGAGTGGACCACAGTTACTCCAAAAATCTGGCAATGTGAGACTACACTGCGCCTGTCATCCACTGTGAACTGATAAGACTATCATCAATGTTTCCAGGCCAAATGAGTTGGCGGAATAGTGTTACATAGTTGCCCTTGTACTGCACCAATGAGTTTGTTCATTTGAAGTCCTCCACTGAACAGAGTGTCTCAGAACAAAGCCTTTCATTCTGACGGTCAATGAGACCCACACACCGAGGATGAATCAGTATCAACTCACGAAACCATATTGCTGGAGTGGAAATAAATGATGTTCTACTGGCTGACGTCCACATCTGAAAGAACATAGCTATAGCTGATGGACATAAAGAGACTATAAATGATGCAAAGGTAAAATAAAAAATATTTGAGACAAGATATGCAGTATTTAAATTGTATTTCTTAGTGATATGAAATACAATTGGCTCACACATTTGAACAACTACTTCCGTGTAACTCGTCCAAGATGAATGGATGGATAGATATTTTACATTTAGGGAGCCTATAAAAGTATAATTTTAAATATCTAGGTTTCATATCAAATTGCCACACATTCCTTCCTAAACTCACACATTTGATTCTCTTGGATGGTTGGTTATCATTCGACTCAACAGGAAAAATAATCAAATTTTCCAATATCACATTCAAAACCACACATGCAGAAAGGTTAAAATGAGGCTAATGATAAAGCCCAGCGATCCATCCATGAAATTTCTTGTTCATGTGTGTGTAAAATTATCCCAGTAGCCTTTAATCAATAAAGCAAAACCATATCTCTGATGGTAGCTATAGCAATCAAAATTCATTAACCAGCGCAGAGGAATCGATACGCTTCCCTCTTAAAACTGAAGCAGTTATTTGGACGGCAGTGTGGAAGAGGCGCAGGGGTAAATGGTTTGAGAGAGGGGGCAGTTAACCTGGTCAGCGACGGCCGGAGCGCTGGGGAGCAATTAATGCTTTTCAGCCCCGGCTAGACACACAAACAACTGCAAGGCCACGCTGTGTGAGTTACGAGCTCAGGGTCAGTGTCTGAGTACATCAGACAGACACAGTCTGGAGGCTGCTGCTCAGAATGGATCACTAAAATAACGGAAAAAAAAACAGTGCACCTACAGTGCTTGATTCTTAAGTGACTGGCTTTCTGTTGAGCGCAATAATGCTACAACATTGTGAGAAGTGAAAGAGTGGGAGAAGTAGAAGAGAAGGGCACAAAACTGCATTTAATAATTCTAAAAAGACCTTTAAATGAATAATTCCTTATTCACTAACATATTGCCCTCCACCATACTGATCAAATCTAAATAGTTCTTGCGTAAATTCAAAAGACGCATTAAGTTTCGAGTTTTGATGGTGCCAAATGGCCTTGCATGTCTCATAACAAATCACAAAGTTTTAATTTGTGAAACTGCAATTGATTTCATTCACTTACTAAAGGCTGAAAATGTCAGTCTTTGCTAAAACAAAGCTACTGTATTATATGCTTTCTTTAATTTAGGGTCTGTTCACACTTGTAGTTTAGGTCTCTTGATTCTTTTGGTCCAGACTAAAAAAGAAAATGATACATTTAATCGAAACAAACCATGTTTGAACGCACCCTCAGAGCATGAATCATACAGTATGTTGACATATTTGTTTGGAGTTGGGAGCCATCGGGGACTCTAAAGTGAAATGTTTTCTTTATTCGTGACTCTGGATCACAAAACCAGTCATAAGTCGCACGGGTATATTTGTGGCAATAGCCAACAATACATTGTATGGGTCAAAATTATCGATTTGCCAAAAATCATTAGGATATTAAATAAAGATCATGTTCCATGAAGATATTTTGCAAATTACCTACCGTAAATATATAAAAAACATTTTTTTGTAAGTGAGTGCAGCACAATCGCAAACATAAATGGACAATTTTCTCAATGTTTCGATTTTTTTGCACCCTCAGATTCCAGATTTTCAAATAGTTGTATATTGGCCAAATAGTGTCCTATCCTAACAAACCATTCATCAATGGAAAGCTTAATTATTCAACTTTCAGATGATGTATACATCTCAATTTCAAAAAAATTTGTGGTCTAGGGTCACATTTCATCAAAACAGAGAACCTGTCAATATGTCTCACTACCACTGGCTCTATGCAAGTAACACTGTACAACTGCCATTGAAATGTTGATGTCCTGAGATTGTCTAACAGAGTTTTCTTGTGATTGTGATATCACTATTGTGAAAGAAAATAAGAAATGTTGATCATTAAAGAGATCCCACACTACTTGGGATATATAGAATAATTAAAAACAGCAAAGTGGAAAATCAAATCAAATTCTTAGCATATTATGTAAACAAGGAAAATCAAAAGGATGTAGAGTACATTCATTCCAAGATGATGGCATTCGCTCCATCAAATAACCTGCATAAATGTAAACAAGCCTGTGTGCTTAGAATATTTATTGAGAAGAGAAGTCGAATTCAGCCTTATTAGTAATTCACATATCTTGAATGCCCTCTGCTCAAATTCTTTGCAATCACCCCTATCTCTCGAAACCATCTTCCCTCAGTTTATTGACCCATGCGAGATGCAAAGCCAACTCCACTTGTCCTGCATTACCTGAACAAATGGCACAGGCTTATGCCGAGGACCAATTCTAAAGCAATCACCATTCGGCGACGATAAACCCTGACATCAGGCACCTGATCACAGCCTCAGGCTAGCAGGAGTAGACGGCGCTGACAGGAGAGCAAAGCTCCTACATTAGCTGGAGCAGGCGTACTCAAAATGGCACTCTGAAAAATTAGCGAGAACATCTGAATGGCCTTTTCCCGTGTGACAGCCTCACTATGATTTATTAGCAAGGTGTTGCCGTGTCTAGCTTATCTCCCCACGTGTCAAATTAGTCGACCGGGTTGATTGTTTCAATTAAGTACAAGAGGTGAGGAAAAAAAATAAGAAATCAAGGACAAAATTATTAACGGTTTAATTATAAAATGAGTGCCATTTCTCATACAAAATGAATACATAAATAAGATAATCACTAAGTTGAGCTGTTTCTAGGCCAGATGCATTGAGCTGTCAGACTTGTATCACACACATTTTCTCTTTAGCTTGCAAAATGTCTGCATAAACAGGTCAAAATGAAGAGATCTAAGTAAATTGCAATAGCATACGTACAGTAAAATGAATTGTACGCTGCTTACGCAGCATTATAATTGTTATGCCAATGGAAAGTCTCATTAAGATATAATCAAGGTGGTCTCTAACACCCTAAATTAATGTAATGCTGAATATAGAAATATATTCCAATCTCATGTGAATTAATTACTGGACTTGTGTGAGTTCTGAGGGCAGGTCTAGATGGTGTGATATGGAAAAGCTCCCTTTGAGCCACTCAAGGTAAAAACTTCATTTCCTGTGGACTCGGTTTCAGAGGGGCGAAACCGGCTGACATCCTGTCAGTTTAGTCCTCTTTAGAAACAAAGTGGCTTTGATCCCGAACCATGGGCGTTCCAGCGCGACTTCATTAAATGGCACACGTCTAACCAGTGGCTCTCCCCCTCTCAGATTTCCCTCTGAACTTAAATCAAAAGCGTCGCTAGACTTCCGAGTGTTAAAATGTGGAGCTATAGAAATCAGACCGAGTTCTCCCTCACACTCACGTCTTTTGAAGCCTGTCATCTCATTTTAATATGACACAAAGACTTTCTCTACTTGTATTATGCATATATGCATTCACATTGAACAGCTCTTTTTTTATAGGCTAAAAACATGAGCTGCTTTGGAATTCAAATTTAGATCAAGATTTTGAATGTAATTTTAATGAAACGCTCTTGAGTGGGTTCACAGATCCGGTTTGTGAGTTTACTGTAACTAGTGCATGAGTAATTGTTGTAGATAAACATTTTTAAACTAAGAACAACAATGTAATTTATTATTTTGGCAACAAGGAACAGCTATTTTCAGAAAAAGATCAGAAATATAGATGCTTGCCATATCAGGGACCAATCACAGTCCTTATTTTCATTAGCAAAACTGCACAACTGAATGAAAGCCAGAAAACCGCAACTGTATGAGACCAAAAGGGCAATTAACTGCACTGAGGTGTGTGCTAACCTCGCAGGCCGGGGCTAAACGCAGGAAATATCCGGAAATCACTTGCTTAATGATGCTTGCCATGTGTCCATCATCTCAGGCACCTCGCACAGCTTAAAAGCCTCAAATTTCAAGCCAAAGCAAAATGTCACGACAAATTTGACATATCTGTGATCTTCACATCTGTAACGCTCCTTTAAGAAAAAGGCACAAAGATCACTTTAAATGAAAGCATTTCTTTCTTTCTTTCTTTCTTTCTTTCTTTCTTTCTTTCTTTCTTTCTTTCTTTCTTTCTTTCTTTCTTTCTTTCTTTTCTAAATCAATGAACCTTTTTACTCTTTCTTTAAATTTTTAACTACAGGATTTTTGAAAGTCACTTGTTTGTTTGTTTGGATGGATGGATGGTATATAGAACGACAGACAGACAGACAGACAGACAGACGGACAGATGGATAGAGAAACAGATAGATGGATAGATGGATGGAAGGATGGTAAATAGAATGACAGATAGAACATTTATTATGTATGAACTGACTGTTTGTTCTTTAATGTTATTGTGAAGCATCTTTGGGCTTGGGAAAGGCACTATATCAATTGGATGGATGGATGGATGGATGGATGGATGGATGGATGGATAGATAACATTTTTGCATCATAATCCCAGGAATAATATGAGTGAGACTGCGACACAAGAGCAACATTGAGGATCAATGTGTACATCTTCCTATTAGCGATGAATACATAAAAATTTCTTTGGAAATACATAGTTCATTAATTTTTGGAAGATCAAAAAAGAATCAAGGAAGTCCACAAGGAAGATAAAAATATTTGAGTACAGATAAAAAAATCTATGTGGCTTGGGAAATGTATAATGATTAAAATATCAAAAGAGATTTTCAAGTTTAGTCTACTGGAACAGAACAGAATTCAGTGTTGGTTATTATGGACAACTTCTCTCACAAGGGTCGTGTGGTGGTAGTCCAGACTGAGAGATCTTCATGAGCAGCATTATTTAACTCAGTTCCCCTTCGTTCCCTCAGATAACCGTCTCAGATCTCTGGACTGATTAAGCTGTAAAATAAAAACTGGATTCTGGGATTTCCAGAATGTTCTCCAGAATGTTTGAAACACCTTTTTTTTCCCCTACATTACAATTGCAGTGTTGTGGTGTATAGGGACTTAAGATATACAAAGACATTTGTCATATCCATAACCATGCCAAACACTCAGAGAGTTGTCAGTGTAAGGTAACTACATGGGTTAAGTTAAGCTTTATTGGTAGGTTCAGGGTTAGTACCTAGTTAGTGTCATTACTACAATAAGTACATAGTATGTTCATTGTTCATTCGAAACAGGGCAGTAAAAAAGTGCTACCAATATGTATTATAATTCTTCCTCTATTTGGGGGCAAAGCTTATTGTCACTATTAGGCACATATGACACATAAGGCCCAAGCATGCGGCATACTTTACCCCACATCTATCATTCTGGGAATTCATGGTTAAATAAAAATCTCAAAATCTTAATCCTCTTAATCTAGCAATTAAATGTATAAAATCTATATAATGTTATACAAGAAGAATGTGGTAAGGCAGCCTCATATTAGCCCAATCTTTTGCATTGATTTCACAATCCGAACTCAGTCAATACAGTTTTAAATACCCAAGCCAAAAAAAAAATATCAAATGGTATTAATAGCACAGTTATAGCACATAAAACTTTCCAATAAATCACCAGATAGAATTTATGAACCCATCATCACATGGTCATGTGACTGGGAATTTGGCACATAACCATATGGACATATGCTCCTGTTAATGCCGAGAACCGGAAAACACTTAACCGTGAATCCCACAGAAGACGTTTCCTTGACATCAGAACATCCAGGGAACCAGTTCTGTCTGTCACATCTTCATCAGTATACGTGATGTTCTCATGTACCTGTCAGGATCCTGCATATTAACTTATGCGGACATTCACCCAAAGGATCTCTCAACAGCTGGTCGGGACAAATTTGTGTGGATTTTTAAAGGGTTTTGCATTGAAATGTACATTATGGTTGCTGGTTGATCTCTTCCCACAATGCTCTGGGAATTCATCTCAGCAACATTGGGCTAGCCAGCTAGATTATTAAACCATGGCATGTTATTGCACATCTCATCATTTCTAAAGTCTCCAGAGAACCGCAGCACTGATGGATGTTGAGAGAAACGGATCGGTGCAGGGAAAGCAACGGGAGTAAATGTTTAGATAATGCCTCTACAGATGCCTTTTAAAATGAATCCATATATAAGAAATACACAAATTGTTTTTTGTTTTTTTTACTGTATATTGCTTTTAGTTTTCAAGACAATAAATTAACTCGATTTTCACTTAAGAAAATCCTATTGTTTGCCCATGCAAAACTGGTTGCCAATGTGTTCTGAATGTTTTTAGCCCAAGTCAAAAGAGCCTAAGTATCTATGATTTTCTGGTTATGACTCAGGTCCAGAAAAGCATAAAATCAGTTATGCATGAGTGTAATACTTGGTTTCAGGTTTTAAATATATAAATATACAAAAATAAATTAAATTGAAAGAAAATTTGAGTACATTTCTACCCTTACTGGAAAAACATGTTAAATTGCCTTTATTATGCTATTTTATTGCCTTCCAAAAGAAAGAACTGATTCAGATCTGCCGAAACGAGTCATTGTGGTCTTTATTGGCTGCAGGCGAACAACATCTACTTTGATCCGCCCTCAAACGCTGTAGCTGGTCCGTGCTGTGTACATGTCGAGAAGACGCTGTTTTCTGAGCTGCGAAAGCAAATTCTTTTGTAAACACTTCCAAAGAATGATGATGTGAAGGGTTGATGGTTAAAATTACCACAGCGATACAACAGCGGTATTAACCTTTTGTTGTGTTCCTGTCATTTTACTGACGATTGCTTATTAAATGTCGGCAAGGTCAAAAACACTTATTCATTAAAGATGGGTCAGTACCCACTGGACCAACTTGCTCCTCAGAATCACAACCTGTAAAGCATGATTAATTATTGATGTATACTGTGTTTCTACCGGGTGTTCAAAATACATAGTTTTGTGTCATGTCATGTCATGTTTGTGCTCGGCTAACGTATGCGCTGTTATTGATACAGTTATCTAATGTGCACCGCAATAAATTAGAAATATACACATCGGTTTATTGATGGACATTCGATTGATAGTGCTGATGTAGAGGAGTTAGGCCTACAGTTGCGACATCTCATAATGTAACTCAAACTGAATAAAAACTTGCCACTGAGAAATGTCCTGCTCAAGTCGTACTTGAGATGGAGGTTCGGGTTAAATCGTCCTTTCAGTGTTTCATCATCAGACACGCGCTTAAATTGGTAATATCAACAACATCGTTACTGACTTCACAGTGTGCACAATCGCTGAAGATTTAGGAAGCCTCCGGCGCAGGGCGTTTAGTTTCCGACACGCTGTAAGCGGTAGACCAATCACAGCAGACCGGGCCATCTGACCAATCAGAGCAGAGTAGGCTCTCGGAAAGGCGGGGCTTAGAGAGACTGAATCTTTGAACGAGTCGTTTCTTAGAGAAAAGAGGTGATGCTGCAATGAACATTAAGAAAATTAAATTGTTTTTTGACCTTTAATGCATGTAAACACTTCAATACAAATACAATACACATTTAATACAAAACACTTTTGTAGGAGACAAAAAAAAAAGAATTAGGAAGCTTTTTAAAGGTTTCCGAGAGACAACTCTGCTCTGATTGGTCAGATGGTCCAGTCTGTTGTGACTGGTCTCCCGCTTACAGTGCATGTCAGAAATGATACATCCATTACCATATCTGAATTTCACATCTGGAGGGTTACTCTGCATTTGTAAACACAGTGATACAAACAGCAACAATGGTGTCTTTTTTTTTTCTGTATCAATTCGAGCGCGAGTCCTCATCCTTTGGAAGTGCATGCAAAGTGGATTTGCATCTCTGGAAAGCGTCTTCTTGACATGTCGACAACACAAACCAAACTCTTCCAGGCCTCAGCTACATCTACATTGTTTGAGGGCGGGCCAAAGTAGACGTTGTTCGCAGGCAGCCAATAAAAACCATAGGCTGGCAT
Source organism: Abramis brama (assembly GCF_963993115.1). Taxonomy (NCBI): domain Eukaryota; kingdom Metazoa; phylum Chordata; class Actinopteri; order Cypriniformes; family Leuciscidae; genus Abramis; species Abramis brama. The sequence goes on from NC_139983.1 coordinate 12,172,218, forward strand.
TATGCAAATTTGTTAAAAACCTATGTAGGTTCATGCAGGAAATTTGACTGAAATTACTAAGCAGTTCAGAATCCGTTCTTCCTTTTGGGAGACAAAACATTTATTTACCCTTCTCTTTGATCTTTGAAACTTCTGAGTCCTTTTACATTCACAAAAACCTACATTACACACTTCATGAAAGGTAATATCTGAAAAAGCATAATGGGACACTTTAAAGCAGTCTAAATCCATGTCTTTTTATTAAAAATAGAAGGCTATTGAGGCTTAAAATGTATACACATTAAACATTGGGAGCACTGGAATGTTCCAAAATCATGAAAATGTCTTTTTTTTCTTCTATATGGGTTCTATGTTTCATCTCCAGGGTTTTAACAAGGATCTCAACAGCTAAATGCACTTTTTTCATCTTTGTTAGCCCTTCACAACAACAGGATAAAGCATTTGGCCTTTGGGCTGTCTCTGGGGATCGGGTTAATTGCAGCACAATAGGAGTGTGAACTATTGATTATCGGTCAAATGTTGCATGCAACTTCATTCAGCTTCATTAAAGGATCATTACTAAGACAGTGTAAAAGCAGACCATCAATTGCCACATCAACCTTTCGTTTTTGCAGTGCATATACTGAACACGTGTGTCAGCCTGTGCCAGTGTTGAGACATTACAAACATTTCGGCCTTAGAAAACTGTCTGAGGAACAGCATATCTGAACCGCCACAATGCATTTCAATAAAGCCTCTTTAATGCATTCAGAGGGAAACGTCGACCGGTTCTCCTCTAATAACACACTTCTGTAATGGAGTTTGGTGGATTATGGGATTTAGAGTGCACTGACCCTCATGTGAATATTACACAATTATCCTCAGTTGAGAAGATTCCCGTAATCTAATGACAACGTTAAATGAGCTCCCACGTGTCCTGTTAAGTTCTTTCTGCTCTACATGCAACAACTTTAAAAACTTACATTTTAGTTTAACAAGATACTAATGAGTAACATAGTTTAGTTATAAGAGGCAAAATCAGAATGAAAAACAAGGAATAACAGTCAGTCGTGCATTTAAAGATTTTTGGATTAAAATGTCTAAAAACTATAGAACAATGTGTATTTACATTCTTCCAAATTATTCCAACAGTGTTTAAATCCATGCCATTTAGCAACACAAGTCATCCAACTTTTATTAATATGATATTCTAATATCGATCTAGCTTACTGCAGTGCGCATATAAGTGTCTCATACCAGCCACAGAGTAACATTAAAAAATAACTTTAATGTATGATTGTTTGTGACCTAAACAGCCCTGCGTTACCCTACAATTTTAATTTGTCAGATAAACTGACCTGTATGAGAAGTAATTTAGCACTTCTAACCAATTCATTAGAATGAAATAAAATAATGTGAATTTAAGTGATCAAACACAACTGTAAAACAGTTCATTTTCCTGTGAATTGGGTTATCAGCACCAAGCCTAATAATTTCCACCCACAATATACAGTAATACCAAATTTAACATTTTAATCAACAGTAAATTGTCTTGGACACTCCAAAACTAGTCCAAGAGTATCACAATAATATCGTATTGTGAGTTCAGTGTCGTGATATGTATCAAATCGTAACACGAGGGTATCGTCGTTACACCCCTACTAGAAAGCAATCTGATGGGAGAAATCATGTTCTTGGATGAGCTAATGTATTAAAGTTACTGTGGTATGAAGCAGGGGGGGGGCTGAGAGCCTGGGACTTTTTACGTTGCTGTTTTCATTATGATTATATGCCGTTTTTATTATGCTTATTATTGGCCGCTCCTTTCGTTTTGTTGTTTATGTATATTCTACGATTACACAATACAGATTGTCACTATACACGATACATACAGTATTGTTGCAATTTTGTATTGCGATATATTGTTACACCCCTACTTTCTGGGATGTGCGCCACAACTAATTTCATAAACGTTTAAAGGTTTAAATTTTGCATCTGACAGTCTGTATATGCGATCCATCTGAAATAGACTATTTAATCTATGAACAGTCAAATCCCATGCTGAATGCCGCAAAAAGTAGGTCAGATACGTGCAAAGTGCTTCCCTTACACACGACAACTCCCATGATTCCATACTCATTCATGCCGTCATCAATCTACGTCTTTGTTATCTTTTTAAAATGCCCCTGTGGTGAAAATCAATGTTGTTTATATGTCTATGTGGTGTTTTTAATATGCTTTAAGACAAACCATGTGGAAATTCATAAGTCAACAACATTACTGAGTATTTTCTCCTTAAAACTGCAGTGAACCAAAGACAGTCTCAAAAACGTGGTTTGAAATCGCTGGTGTTTCTGACGTCACAAACTACCTTGTAACCAATCAGGTCAATGAGTGGATCTCGGAGCTGTGAGTGAGTGGAGGCGGGGCTAATTTGCATATTCATAGAACTGTGTTGGATATAGAAGTGAAGTACTTTAGCAGAATACTTGAACACATACAGAACACATTTATATATATATATATATATATATATATATATATATATATATATATATATATATATTAAAACATCATGTGGCAAATGCCATTATTTTAATTACAAGAATAAAATACTTTCCAAGTACTTGGAATTTCTAATTGGAACTTGATGGAAATAAAGCAACAAAAATATTTTTTATTCATAACAAATGCATGATAAATATGGCATAAGTGCAAAAACAGCTTCATATTATATTAAAAACACCCAAAATACAACAGTCTGCATTATATATTCACTGTCATACCACCTAGCTTAGTGTCAATTTGTTGCTATATGAATATAAAAGCATGCAAATTTTATGCACTATAGAAAACACACACACACACAAATAATCAAATTGGATTTACAATAGCTACTAGCCATATTTATATAAATTTTTTAGATGCATTGGATGGTCTGGACTCACCAGGTCCATTTTTTTCAAAGCTGCTGACTGACTCTGAAAGCTAATAAAGAGCGCATCCAATTTCATACATTTGTATAAAAGGTTATGCTGTTTTTTTTTATCTTCATTTTTTCAATTTCTCACATAATGCATTGATTAATTCAGTAAAATCAAACACAACATGTTGAGATCTCATTTCTTAAACAAGCAAAACTTCATCCGACAACATCGCTGCATCTCATATAAACAACACGCCCCAGTAAAAATGAACAACAATGTAGAAGAAGAGCATGGCTGCGTTCCTAGGAAACTAATGCATCCAACTGAGTCATTCTGACAGCTAGATCTTCGATTTTCATGGGTTACATATATGTTTATGACTCAACAGAAACAAACAGAGTGACGCACAGAGCATACAATGCTCCCATGATGCACTGTGGCTACAGAGGATGCAATTGAAAACATTGCTTTGGCAATGCCCGTCGGACATGCAATGTACATTTTCCAAAAAGCAATGCATTTCAGGTCAAATGATGTTCATAACACAAAAAAACGGGATTATGAATCAATGAGTTTAAGCCCCATGAATCTTTTGATCATTTCGTGCTTCGGGTAATGAGAGCTTACATCATGCGAACACAGTACGAGAGAAAAAACAGTCTGTTTCAGCAAACTTTTTGGTGCTGTGCTTGGACGCAGACATCAAACATTTCTCGCTCCTTTCATACTGAGTGCTTAGTTTGGAGGAAACTTCTGGCTTTGTTCTAGATTGATTGGATTAGATGGAGAACCTTGTGAACTCCTCCATCAAGATGCTGCTCTCATAGCAGCTAATTTTAGATGGATCCCCTTGGCTTTCTTCTTTCCATTCCTGTTTTAACTCTCTCTCCTGTATGAAGGCCAAAGGAAGTGTCAAGGTGACTTATTTTAAGCAAGCAGCCGTCACTTCAATAAAGCAAAAATGCTTAAAAGAGCTCTTAATGCTTTATTCACATGTGATTAAGCAAAATGAATCTCACTTTGGGTTAAACAATCTAGGTGAAACTCATTAAACATGTCAAGAACATGGTCATATTTTACCGCCAAATCAAAAGGAATACAAATAAATAACTAAAAATGAAGCCTGTTCATGATCATTAAGTCTATTCGCATTACATGCACAATACCTGTATAATGTACATTATTGTAGTGTTTGTTGTACTGCCTTTAATTTATTCTGATTGAAATAAAAAGTAATTATAGTACATGAGAATCACCATTGATTGAGAACCATAGGAAATAAAATAAAATAAAATAAAATAAAATAAAATAAAATAAAATAAAATAAAATAAAATAAAATAAAATAAAATAAAATAAAATAAAATAAAATAAAATAAACTTTATATGTTAAAGTGGATTTGAAGGAATAGGGAAAATATGCTTAATTTTCATAACATAATGGCACAATGTAAAAAAACACACATATGTGAAACTGAAATAGAAAAATATTTCCTAAAAAATTAAGCCTGCTTTTGACCATGAAGTCTTTTTGCACCATATTAAACACACCAACCACTATCATTACACAAACAAACAAACAAACAAACAAACAAACAAACAAACAAACAAATAGTCAAATGTCCATTAGAGACATGAAAGTGGTGCTAATAATAATAATAAATAAATAAATAAATAGTCAAATGTCCATTAGAGACATGAAAGTGGTGCTAATAATAAATAAATAAATAAATAAATAAATAAATAAATAGTCAAATGTCCATTAGAGACATGAAAGTGGTGCTAATAAATAAATAAATAAATAAATAAATTCAAATGAAAATATCTTTTTCTTTTTTATTTCTGGGGTGAAATATGCATGTTAGTGTCAATGTCCTGCATGTTTTCATGATATTCACAAGTTCACCCTGTATTCAGGTATCTAAAAATGAGCTAAACCCTCATCTTGCTTCTTTACTTACGCCGCACTGTATAAACATCTCCTAGTAACGCTTGACAACAGCGTCTCTTGAGCCCTGATGAAATTTGGGTGCATCTTTGCCCCCGATAGAGCACAAGGTGAGCACACATTCATGCCTTGGCACGTGCTAATTGTTTGTATGCTGTAGAGTTAGGTGAACAAACCTCCCAGCGGGACCTTCGCTGATCCCATTTGCATCTCTGAAAGGAACGAGGAGGCATGAGTCAAGGAGGGCCGGCGAGGTTTGTCAGGCGGGGAGGCGAGCGCTGTTTAGCCCAAGGTCATTGCTACTTGAGCAATCACTAATGCGTCCGCATAGAAAAGCTCAACAGCGCGCAATCCAATTACACCCGGATGGCCGTTTTTCTGCTGTGTATTATATAAAAAAATTGAATGCAAATATAAACAAATTGGCAGCCTTCATGCACAGCAAGGATCAATGAGGGAAAAGTGGTTTGATATTGGGCGGCTATGGAATGCTAATGGAGATAATCCCCCAGGAAGACGGCACAGAAAACGGTCCAGACACTTTGAATGAAGTAATAAACACTGATGTTATAAAGCCATAGTGCGTTTGTGTTTGTGCATGTCTGAACTTTAAATGCCAGTTTCTTTTAAAGACCCCATCAAATCAAAACTGGATGGCTTTTAGTCTGTGTCTGTTAGCATTGAAGCCATTTATTTGCTAGCACACTCCTAGTACAAAATGTTATTATACTGTATATACACATTTACAGCCTTTCTCTTCCAGAAAACAAAGCAAAAAATATCGACAACATCATCTGCCACTAGAGAAGAATTGGCTCTCTAGAATATCTAACTCTACTAATAATGATAACCATTCCAATAGCCAAATATTAGACATTGTTTGATGTTACTGTTGTGGGTAATGCAGCCTTTTAGAAATGTATTATAATTATGACACAAAATAAGATATTTGAATGCATTATTTTTTCAAAGTTTCAATGAACTGGACCCCACTGATTTTCAGTTTATGGACAAAAAAAAAAATATATATTTTTTTTATATATATTCATATATATATATATATATATATATATATACAGTGAGGAAAATAAGTATTTGAACACCCTGCTATTTTGCAAGTTCTCCCACTTAGAAATCATGGAGGGGTCTGAAATTGTCATCGTAGGTGCATGTCCACTGTGAGAGACATAATCTAAAAAAAAAAATCCAGAAATCACAATGTATGATTTTTTAACTATTTATTTGTATGATACAGCTGCAAATAAGTATTTGAACACCTGAGAAAATCAATGTTAATATTTGGTACAGTAGCCTTTGTTTGCAATTACAGAGGTCAATCGTTTCCTGTAGTTTTTCACCAGGTTTGCACACACTGCAGGAGGGATTTTGGCCCACTCCTCCACACAGATCTTCTCTAGATCAGTCAGGTTTCTGGGCTGTCGCTGAGAAACTATTCTAACTCTATTGGGTTTAGGTCTGGAGACTGGCTAGGCCACGCCAGAACCTTGATATGCTTCTTACAGAGCCACTCCTTGGTTATCCTGGCTGTGTGCTTCGGGTCATTGTCATGTTGGAAGACCCAGCCTCGACCCATCTTCAATGCTCTAACTGAGGGAAGGAGGTTGTTCCCCAAAATCTCGCAATACATGGCCCCGGTCATCCTCTCCTTAATACAGTGCAGTCGCCCTGTCCCATGTGCAGAAAAACACCCCCAAAGCATGATGCTACCACCCCCATGCTTCACAGTAGGGATGGTGTTCTTGGGATGGTACTCATCATTCTTCTTCCTCCAAACACGTTTATTGGAATCATGACCAAAAAGTTCTATTTTGGTCTCATCTGACCACATGACTTTCTCCCATGACTCCTCTGGATCATCCAAATGGTCATTGGCAAACTTAAGACGGGCCTTGACATGTGCTGGTTTAAGCAGGGGAACCTTCCGTGCCATGCATGATTTCAAACCATGACGTCTTAGTGTATTACCAACAGTAACCTTGGAAACGGTGGTCCCAGCTCTTTTCAGGTCATTGACCAGCTCCTCCCGTGTAGTTCTGGGCTGATTTCTCACCTTTCTTAGGATCATTGAGACCCCACGAGGTGAGATCTTGCATGGAGCCCCAGTCCGAGGGAGATTGACAGTCATGTTTAGCTTCTTCCATTTTCTAATGATTGCTCCAACAGTGGACCTTTTTTCACCAAGCTGCTTGGCAATTTCCCCGTAGCCCTTTCCAGCCTTGTGGAGGTGTACAATTTTGTCTCTAGTGTCTTTGGACAGCTCTTTGGTCTTGGCCATGTTAGTAGTTGGATTCTTACTGATTGTATGGGGTGGACAGGTGTCTTTATGCAGCTAACGACCTCAAACAGGTGCATCTAATTTAGGATAATAAATGGAGTGGAGGTGGACATTTTAAAGGCAGACTAACAGGTCTTTGAGGGTCAGAATTCTAGCTGATAGACAGGTGTTCAAATACTTATTTGCAGCTGTATCATACAAATAAATAGTTAAAAAATCATACATTGTGATTTCTGGATATTTTTTTTTAGATTATGTCTCTCACAGTGGACATGCACCTACGATGACAATTTCAGACACCTCCATGATTTCCAAGTGGGAGAACTTGCAAAATAGCAGGGTGTTCAAATACTTATTTTCCTCACTGTATATGAAGAGTTCAGATGCAAAAGCCTCTAAGTGCCATCTGAAATTTTCTTCTAGAATGATAATTTTTTATCAAGCTCGTATATTTAAGTTCAGTAATTTCACTTAAATGACAATTAATAGGTCATTTTCATTGCCATTTAAGTGAAATTACTGAACTTAAATATACAAGCTTGATAAAAATGATCATTCTAGAAGAAAATTTCAGATGGCACTTAGAGGCCAATATATATATTAGAAATATAGAAATATATTTCATTTTAGAAAATCAAAAAATTTATTTTAAAAATATAATATAGGCTAAACAATGACACATTTGAAAAGTAGGCATTCAAGTATGGCTCTAAAATTGTATGCGATCCCCCCTTTTCACAATTCAATCAATTACCAAATGGATAAAATCAAGTCCCGCCCCATATTTTTCCATGAAATATCTCTGAATATTATTTTTCACTCTGAAATACAACACATTTAGGGTGTAAAATATGCAAATGCAATTTCATGTTGACTTGAAGGGATACAAAGTTAATGTCAGACTATCTTTGATTGATAATATTTGATTGATTTAAATTGTGCCGACCAAATGATCACAAGACTGTAAATAATCACTGTCACTGGTTCCGTTCAACAGACTTCCTTTCATTCAGTCTAACAAGAAAATAAATATCTTGTGCATATGTTGCTCAATAACAATAACAAACTACCCAGATATGTTACGTTATGTGTAAATTTAGAAAGGGACGGCAAATCCTATGCAATACAGCATAATAGAAGACAATGTGCAGGATGTATGGTTTAAGTAAGACACATAATGTGCCATCCTTCCCAGCATCCGTATTGTCTAGTAAAAGACAATATGTTACATGTATACATGTATACTAGCCTAGAAATCTAGACGCACCCTAGCGGCAGCAAAATGTATTCTGCAGCCAGGGTAGTCTAGCAACTCTCCGTTGACTTTCGGAGCTGTAAAAACCTAAATTGGGTCAGGCCAATCACGTCGTGTATAGAGTAGGCGGGGCGGGCTTAACATAATGACGACAGAGTTGTGACGGTTCCTGCTACTTGAAAACAAAGAATTGCTGCTGCTGCTGGTGAACAGTCTTTCGAATCGGCTTTGGCCGCGACTCTGGAGGACTTGGAGTTAAGTTTTTCTTTGAGAAAAGAGCAAAGAACGGCACTTAAGTCATTCTTAAAAAGGAAGATGTGTTCGTAGTTTTGCCGGCCAGATTCAAAAGTTGAATCTATCAACTAACGTTAGCTCCGCTGTTGGGAAAATGCTCTGGTTGGTTGAAGCGCTGTCCTATTGTGTGCAGAGGGAATTTAAAAGACAGCCGTTTATCCCGCCCCTCGGATTGAGCCGTGTCTATGGAGAGTTGCCAGACCTAACATCTTGATGTAGGTCTGGCTTGCCAGGCTACATGTACACATACTGTATGTTGTCAAACATTGTCTCTTTTGTGCAGGTAAAGAAGAAAAGGGTTCCTCTAATTCCACTGTTTTGAACTGTCATTAGATTATTATTTTGTGCCAATTTAAGGTTGCTGTGACACCTCACCAGCACAATGCGATCTATACATAGACTCCCTACAAGCAAGCCTTAGATGACAGACACCCTTTGTAGCTTTATTATAGTAAATTAGAACAATTACGCTGGTATAATAATCTCTGCTGGTGATGTCTTTCCCAGGTGTGTGTTATTAAATAATACACAGACCTCAACAGAAACACTCATAGACATAAAAGATGCTGAAGTCTTGAAAGCACATAAATGTGACTTTCTTATAGAGAAAACTTCAGGTCCAAACCACAGTTCTCCTCTTATACTTCTAAATAATATTACATTTTAACATTATCCCATTAACATTGTCATAATACCCCCAATTCAAAATATGGCAGCGATGACTTCATTGCAACATTTGCATACTGAACTGTGATAGTCTTCTTTAGTGCATATTATTATTTGCATAGTGAATTGTGATTGGTATCTTTCTTATTGTTTTTTAGCTTTTTATACACTATCCAGATACTTGACAAAATGTCTATGGACTTTTATTAATTAATTAATTAATTTAAATAAATGTAAAAATGTAACTTATATAAATGAAATTATACTTTAAACGCATAAAATGTCTATCTTTTTAAAATCTATTCATTCAATTTAAAAATCATGAAATGTGAATGAATAAATAAATACTTATATAAATGCTGTTTTTTTTTAGCGATAAACAATTTTACACATCAAGATGGTTTACATAAAGCTTTAACAGCATGCAATACATTCACAAAATCTGTATGCACATATTTTTGATTGTCATAATTGTGGTACAGGGATCCTGAGTCTAAATATGCATTTAAATGGCAGTATGTGAAAAGGGGAGCTAGATGTGCATGTGCACGTGGCAGTCCTGTCCGTGTGTGTGTGTGTGTGTGTATAGCGTTTCATAATAAATGGTGATTTAAGGCCTTCTGTTTGTTTCCTCGTGATAAACTGCTGCCCAAAGCCATGAAAATTACCCTCATCCATCTTGCGGTGCGGCAAAGCGCTGCATCGATGCAAAATGGAGCGGCGTAAAATGACCCACAGTCACCGTGTCTGTGTTAAATATAAAGCCCTGTTCACTTCTTCATTTACTAAAAAACTCATTAAGCACACTGCCTGACAGACTGCTGTCCACAGGCATTCACCTCTCTGCTGTTCAAATAAAAGCAGACAGGTCACAAGCAGATGCAGAAGATATTGCAATGTCAGGTTGGGGTTAAAGGTGTCACTTAATGTGTATAGATGAGGGCACTTGTTCAAAATCTGCAACTGCATCCCCACACGTATGTGCATTTAGTAAAACAGAACTGAACCATTGGGACATACAGTGTCGAAAAATTGCTTCTTGAAACTAAAGACCTCTCTGTCACATACTGTTCGAGTTGACATATCAACGCCTCAAAATTCACTATTACTTTCAGTATTATATTGACTATTTAGACATTATACTGTATTTATTTGGCATACTAATTTTTGCATATGCTGTAAAAAAAATAAAATAATAATAATCAGTGAAATAACAGTAAAAGTACTGGCACCAGATAAGTCAGCAATGTACTATAAATCTACAATATTCATATAGTGAAATTACAAAATATTACCGCAAAAATGAAATACAGCTGATTATGTATTTTTTCAGCTTCCAGTAAACTGGAACAAGGTAAAATCTAAGTTATCAATCTTCAATGCCATAAACAGTAGAACATCATTGTTGTGGGCTACACACATCTGCTTAAAATACTTTAAAAACATTATTTTGAAAAATCTGTAAACTAATCAATAAACACTTTAGAAAGGATATAAATTAAATTGAACTTTTATTTAAAACAGCACTGTCAACATAAAAATATATATATAATGGGAAAAATATATATATATGAATTTACTAAACGATGGATGGATGGATGGATGGATGGATGGATGGATGGATGGATGGATGGATGGATGGATGGATGGATGGATGGATGGATGGATGGATGGATGGATGGATGGATGGATGGATGGATGGATGGATGGATGGATGGATGGATGGATAGATAGATAGATAGATAGATAGATAGATAGATAGATAGATAGATAGAAATTTGGGATGCATTCCTTCTAATCTTTCATACTATTTAGTATAAATAATATGCAAATTATTCAACCTGGGACTTTCCATACAGGCATAACTGCAACATTCTATATGGTCAGAGCTGGGAATTAAAGGCCCACACCAACTAAATGAGGCTATTTAACTCCAAACGTGTCTGGATATCCTTTATGGGGGCAAGTATTTCTACAGGGACCTTGTGCATGCCAGTAGTCACATATAGGGCTCTAGAACAGTGTAAATAATTCACAGTAATGGTCTCGGTGTGTCTAAGACAGGCCGCCGTGACTGGATGAAATATTATGGCAAACATAATTAAGCCATCAGTGCACTTTATGAACTGGGGGTTGTTTGTCGTCTTCTTGTCAGGTCATGTGATTGGAGAGGTGATTGCTTTGTGATGACTTCCCCCCAAAAAATACTGACAGACTGATTCGAGAGATTTTAAGCCTTATGTATTAGTCTAGTCAAGGTTTACAGTTGTTGCTCTCCCTCATAAGTATAAAAAACAGCACAACTTTTTTCAACATCGATAAGAAGAAAGGTTTCTTGAGCAGCAAATCAGCATATTAGAATAATTTCTGAAGGATCATGTTGTGGGCTAGGTACTGAAAGATTGCTTGTTTGATTCTGGACTGTCAAGAAATTTAACCCCAGAAATTGTCCATAATAGGTTTTGAGACACCCTTCTATGGTGATTATGGCTTAAAAATCACTGAAACAAAATTCGCACCAGGCCTAATTGCATAGCAATAAATACATATAAATAAATAAAGATTATTATATTCTGACTGTAAGATGAATATGTAGGGTGTTATATTTCACATTAAGTTAAGCAGTGTACCGTATCCTCTGACTACACCTAGAACAGTAGATCAATCAAATCAGGGAGTAATATATTAGTTAGACAAGGCAGGCTTACACATGTGGGTTGATTTAATTAAACTAGTTTACCACAATCTATAAACAGAATCAGCACGTAAATGCTTCATTTAACTTTCAGAAAATGAACATATGCAAAAGCATCAACAAGAATATCTCTAGAGAGATGCACTTACCTGGTCATTTACAATGCAGGTAAATATGGAAAAGTGTGTTTAAAAATCATGCATAATTTCATAAAGCACATTAAATACCAGAATGGCATCAAAACCTCATGACTGCATGTAAAACAATATTTGAAGTGAGGTCCAGTTACAGTTTACTAAATAAACTGTAACTAAAATTGGATTTTTGAGTGGTGGTTGCTATTAAAAAATGTGTTCTGGGTGGTTGCCAGGGTGTTGCTATGCAGTAGCTAATGTGTCCCGGTGGTTTCTAGGTTGAATAATATCCCTGGTATTCTAGTCAGAAGTCCTTTGTTTTGTACAAGTGTATTGTAAGGGTTTTTGTTTGTTTGTTTTATTATTCACCATTAAAAAATATAACAGGACTCTTGCAAAAGTAATACTACACGTCTCTTTCAGCATATCACATGTTAAAAAAGACAATTTGTACAATCAAAAATTAAATGAAATGAAAATGTTAGATGGCCTCTTTATGGAATAAAAGTATGTCTCCCCTGTATTCCGATCTATTATAGTCTATGCATTAGATTTACAAACACTAAATAATTCATGGTGAATATTTCAGTGTAAGCTAGCGAGTCAAGCCTGTGCTAGCGGCTAACAAATTGCCATCACAAATTAATTAAGCGCAGGTCAACACCAGAGTATCTCAGAGGCATTCAACAACTAGAGCTATTATGTTCATATTGACTGTGCTCAAATACATATCTTGCTTATGTGAACAAATGCAGACAGAGGTTAAATAAGTTCTAACAAAGTAATAGGATGCATGCCAAAATAACACATGCCACACAACAGGGGGGAGGAAAAAATCGATTCAAATATAAAATCGCAATTTAATCTTCTACTGATTCAAATGCTGATGTTGTCGGAACAATGGCGGCGGTGGTCAGCTGCAAGAGTAGTGAAGCACCCGGACAGTTTAGAGCAGAGTTGCCAAGTCCGTTGCCTAGTTTTACACGGTTGTAAAAACAGATATTCAAATATTGCATCACAATAAGTGTAATTGTGATTGTCAAAACATTTGGTAACTAAATAGAATTTTATGCAGTTTAGTGACAACATGTTACAATGTTTACATTGTACAATGACTGGTAGGATACAGTTTTTATTATTGCTTGACAAAAATTTCAAGATTTCAATTCCATTCTTGTGATTTGATTCCGATTTTGATTCAATATTGACTAATTTGGATACATGTTTATTTTAAATTTTATTTAAAACAATAATCTCACCTAATGCTGTAAACATAGAGGGCCCAATCTGCTGGTATTATTAAAGGTTAAAAATAACATTAAATTAAATATAATGCAGTTTTTGTTATAATAACAATTATTTAATGACATAAGTAAAAATATTATAAAAATGTAATATAGTGCTCAGCAAAATCTCCTCTCTAGCTATTTTTTCTATTCAATTAACATGCTATGGTCATTAAATGGCTTTCCTGAGGTAAATGTAACGTTAAGTGACATAATTGTTCTCCTGCTGTTATATTAACCTCTTTCCGTGGTTGAAAAACACTAATTGGTCGATATTATGTATACTTTCGGTAAGTTGTACTGTATCTTTAAATAAAAAAGTAACAGATGATCGGTTCACGTGCACTTGAACTGAGGCGCTCAGCGATCTGTCACGTCACATTTACAAGCGCCAAACGTATTTTTGTCTGAATTTCGTAATAAAATTGACGGAATCTAAGAGCTGAGAATTAGTTTAATATTAAAAGTACCTCTTTGCTCCGCAATTTTTCTGTGCGTGAGAGCATGTGAAAAGTGTCAATTGCGTGAGTCTCACGCTCAATGCATGAGAGTTGGCAGCTCTGAAAAAACTTCCATTGCACTGAAACGTTCGCTCCCTAAAAAAAGTCCCACAATGCACCGTGAAAACCAGGGATCTTCGATGCTCATGGCTGAAATAATGAAATCGCATACTCCCCTGCTATAATAGTAGGCGAAAAACAGTACGTGACAAAAGAAGTATGTCCGAATTCACAGTACTCATAAAAGAGAGGGCAAATAGTACCCAGATGACCTACTTCTTCTAGCGAGATTCTGAAGTGTGCATACGATGAACACTTTACTATCCCATGAGGCCACAGGAGAGGATTTATGAATGACAGTGAAGCGATGCAACTGACGCTGGTAAGTCACATGATAATGACATCATGGCAAATGTATTACGTCCACATTCATACTATATAGAACATACTTTTTGGTGGTCGTATTCAAAATAAGTACCTACTCAAGAGAGTTCTGAAGTGCAAAACATAAATCATGTGAGCCAACTCAAAAACAACAAATATAAGCAATACAACTAACTAGTGTATTGCCAGCTGGAGTGCCCTTGAGAGCCACCAGAGGGCACTCCACATCAGACTATTGTCATTCCCTCACAAACTACATTTCCCCTAACTCACTGCCTGGACTCATCATCCCTGATTGCATCCACCAGTGTCTCATTACCTTGTCAGTCTCAGCCTATTTAAACCATGTACACATTCATTCCCTGCAAAGTCTTGTATGTTATTGCGCTGCATTTCTGAGCATTTCTCTGGTTCCATGTATTTCGGTTTTTGGACTCTCTGCCTGCCATTGAAAATCCGTTTGCCTGGTTCCTTAACCTTGTGTGTTTTGTTTGTTTGGACTGCCTACCTGTGTTTTGACCTGTTGCCTGTACATTGGATTACGTGTCTGGATTGCCCCATTTTTAGAAACTGCATTTGGATCTAAACCTTCTTGTCTCAGAGCAGTTCGTAACACTAGTATTAGATCAAAATAGTTCAATATAAAATATTTAGATATAATAAATGGGTCGATAAATCATGAGATCATTCCATTTCCTTTTTTTCAGTTGCATTTTAATTTGAGTTAAAAATATAAGCTAATAAATATAATAAAATTAAAAGTTTAAAATCATATCCAAAATCAAATCTATGCATAATGCACAATAATGAATGAATGAATCAATGAATGAATCAATGAATGAATCAATGAATGAATGAATCAATCAATCAATCAATCAATCAATCAATCACAACCAAGTCTGACAAATGCAATACTGGCTCAAACTTGTATTGCAGTTTTCTATTTCTATAGAGCCTCTAATCACTTTTGTTGGATATAAATGTCTTTTTTCGCTTTGATCCACCCAGGTTCTATTCATGTTACATGTTCAAAACCTGCATATGTTCATCTTGGCAAATGACTGTGGCCATTTCTCTCCCCCCCAACCCCCCTACCCTTACAACAGGTAAACGTGGCATGAATAAGTGAAATGAAGTAGATCTGGCCTTTCTAACCCCCCACAGTCAGACAGATGGATTGTGTTGCTCGGCAACAGCCATCAAAGCCAGCCAGCATCACCTCCGCCACCTCTCTGACTCGCACACCATCAAAAGAATATTCCGCTGACTTATCCACGTCCTTTCCCCCTCTCTCCTTTGCATGTTCCCTTATAAACGAACAGAAGTGCATAAATATTTGTCAAAGGAATGCATGTCTGAAATTGCAAGTGTCTATGATCATAAATAAAGCTGTGAAAGCTTTAAAAGTGGTCGAGGAGTTTCTTCAAACTGGAGTCATAACCTTGCGTCTGTGGCCCATCGGCCTGTGATCCATGCTAGGATGACAGGTTTTAGCACCGTTGTTCTGATGGAGGGGTTGAAAGAGCTTTAAACTTACTCTCAGCACCTGAACTCCATTCTGAAGGTCACCCTCTGTATATATGCATGCGCTTTCTTCAACGTGATCTATCATATCGGGCAGCCATAGCCTGCTCTTGTGCAATGGTGATATAGCACCCATTCTTCACAGAACTACACTAATATAACAATGATCGATGCTCAAAAATAGTTTGCCTTCACAGATTCGCAGCATACGTAAACAGTAATCAATAGGCCGTCTCACAAGGACAAAACTGCTGGTATTGGGTGTTATCGGCATTTAAGATGAATGTGACTGAGGACAGGTTGTGGCCGTGGGGTTTCTTGAGTTCTCCAGAGCACTGCCTCATATAGTCTTTCATTCATATAGACCACACATGTAACATTTCTGGACCGACACACACGCACACACTCACACACACACATATCCATATACATATATATATATCTATCTCAAGCCTGCATTTATTTGATCAAAAATATAGAAAAAACAGTAATATTGTGAAATATTATTACAATTTAAAATAATGGTTTTCTATTTTAATACACTTTAACATATAATTTATTCCTGTGATCAAAGCTGAATTTTCAGCATCATTGTTCCAGTCTTCAGTGTCACATGATCCTCCAGAAATCATTCTAATATGCTGATTTGACACTCAGTTATTATCAGTGTTATTATTTTCGAACCTGTCATACTTTTTTCAGGATTCATTGATGAATAAAATGTCGGAAAGAACAGCATTTATTCAAAATAGAAATCTTTTCTAACAATATAAATCTTTAATATCACTTTTTATCAATTTAACATATAAAAGTATTAATTTCTTTCAACAAAAAAAGAAAGAAAAAAATACTGACCCCCAACTTTTGAACAGTAGAATATATCGTCACAAAAGATTTATATTTAAAAATATATATATATATATATTTATCAAAGAATCCTGAAAAAAGTACAACAGGTTATAAAAAAAAATATTAAGCAGCACAACTGTTTCCAACATTGCTAATAAATCAGCATATTAGAATGATCATGTGACACTGAAGACTGGATTAATGATGCTGGAAATTCAGCTTTACATCACAGAAATACATTATATTTTAAAATATATTATATTTAAATAGAAAACCATTATTTTGAATTGTAATAATATTTCACATTATTACTGTTTTTCTGTATTTTTGATCAAATAAATGCAGGCTTGATAAGAATAAGAGACTTCTTTCAAAAACATTAAAAATAGTAATGTTTCCAAACTTTGGACTGGTACCTTAAACACACACACACACGCGCACACACACGCACACGCACACGCACACACACACACACACACACACACACACACACACAGTGTTGAGTTGGAAAAGAGTGAATCTGTTACTTCAGTCCTATAAACTTTAAGCCCCTCTGTGCTGATCTATTCTTCGACTTTGACCTTTACGTCGTTCAGCCCCAGAGGAGCAAAACACACAGTAGCTATAATAAATCCAGTCTATCCACTATTGGACAGCACAGCAAAGAAAAATCACAGAAGACAAGACTGAAAACCTGGATCAAAAATATAGACTGAGTCAAACGTCACAATAGCAATTAATCAAGCAGTTAATTTCCATCTCATCATTAACAGAGTCAAATAAAGGTTCTGACAACTCCTTCTCAAAGCTCATCAGAATAATCCATTTTATTGGCTGCTTGTCTCTCCGTAAGAATGACTTTTGTTTTTCTTTAATGCACGAGAAGTAACTAGCCTATCTGATCAATATTAATATCTTTCTGTTTTTCCAGTTATCAAATAGTAAACTCTTTTTTTGTGTGAAACAGGCCTCACAGAGAAGTTAAAACACATGTGAAACATTTTACTCGTTCATGAAAAGCCATTAAAACAACTAACGACACTGAATGAAATAACTCTTCTCTGACTTTTATAAAAAATAAGTATAATCACCTGAACCGTACTCCACTGGATGTTATGTTTGGCACCGGTGGAGCTGTTTCAGTGAGCCAAATGACAGTGTGCTTCTAATGGCATATTTGTGTTTTCCATTCTCGTAAGAAAGTTCCTCAGAGGGGCAGTCGGGACGGCCAAAAATAAGAACCTTTGAAGAGGAAAATATCTTTATGTTTGGGTAAAATCACACACACAGTGAACGGGATGGCTCCCTGTCGAGTGTGGATAATGACGGGAGTCTGCTTTTCCCTTCTGCTCAATAATGACCACATTTTTCATAGAGGACAAACTTTGAAAACGGTCGATCGGAGTTATCCTTTGAGATTTGTGAAGCATACACACAACACACACACACACACACACATTGGGTTTTCATGTTTTAGGAGACATTCCATAGACAATGATTTTTAATAATGTGTAAACTATATTCTATCCTCCTACACTAGCCGTACCCATCACAGAAAACTTTCTGCATTTTTACTTTTTCAAAAAAAATAAAAAACACTTTATGATTTATAAGCTGTTTTCCTCATGGGACCAAAAAATGTCCCCACAAGGTCAAGCATTTTTGGATATTGCCATCGTTGGCATTTTTCCCCCATTAACGGTATACCTCCTAAACCAACCACACACACACACACACACACACACACACACACACACACACACACACACACACACACACACACACACACATGTTGGGTTTTCATGTTTTATGGAGACCATAGACATAATGATTTTTATAGTTTGGTCAAAACTTGACATGTCACCTCCTATAAATACCTGGGATTTGGCTTAACTTTCACTGATCATATAATCATTCTTCAGAAGAAAGTTAAATGTAGACTTGGCTTCTTATACCGAAATAGATTTGTGTTAACCACATCAGCCAAAAAATATCACTATTTTATCTTTATTCGATTATGGTTATTTGGTGTATAGAAATGCACTCAAAGGTGTCCTAGAACAAATTGATGTGTTATATCACGCAGCTATAAGATTGATTACTAATGCTCCATATAGAAACATCATTGTGAATTGCATTCTATTTTAAATTGGACATCATAACCTATTAAATGAGAATTGCACTGGTATATCTTTATTTATGACGATATGCTTCAAGATATGCAGCAACATCAGGTATATACAACTCGTCTAATCATTTTCCCAGAAAGAGAAGTGTTTATGGCTGTCTGGCTTTCAACTTTGCTGCACCAAATGATTGGAATATGTTACAAAAATCACTGATTTAAATAAAGGTTAAATGAAAATAAATGAAAAACACACACACACTGAAAATGCATGATTTCTTTCTGCTATTCTGTAGCTCCCTATTATGTTGTCTCTAAACATAGAAATATAAATAGGCTATAGATTTTGATATTTGATTTATCTTTTCCAGTGCTGTTCCAGACTGGTTTGTACTGTTTTCATGCTGGTCTAGATAATCGTAAATTTAGCTGTTTGTTCGATATGGTCTTTCTGATGAAGTAAATTTTCTTGGGTAAGCTAGTGGATCGATACACTTTCCAAAACAAAACATATGATGGTGACCAGCAATGCCTTCCATATGTTCTTTAGGCATATGAAAGGAGCAACGAGATACCCTAACCATGACTACAAGCCCAGTTTTCAGCTAAGGTGGTCTAAATAACAACTGAAATGTCATGTGACTCTGAGCACAGCTTAATCTGCTGACATCAGCGTTCTTGTCTTACATTCATACTTCGCCAGATGAACCTCATCTTGCCACACACACACACACACACACACGCCAGTATTGAAAACATGTTTTCAATATAAATCCCATTATTTTGAGGGACCAGATAATGGAAAACAGGAATTGCTCTGCAGTAATAAAAAATAAAAAAAATTCAATGAAGTGCTGTGAAAAAAAGAGGCATATATCAAATGTTTAGGGTTTGGGGTCAGTACGATGTTTTTTTATAATACATTTATTCAGCAAGGATGCTGATTTAACATTGTTAAAAAAATATATATATTTCAAATAAATGCAGTTCTTTTAAACTTTTCATTCATTAAATAATGCAGAAAAAAAAAATCATGGTTTCCTCAAAAATATGAAGCATTACAACTTTTTTAAACATTGATAATAATAAGAAACGTTTCTTGAGCAGCAAATCATCATATTAGAATGATTTCTGAAGGATCATGTGACACTGAAGTAATTTAGCTGAAAATACAGCTTTACCCTCAAAGGAATAAATTTCATTTTTAAATATATTAAAATATAATTATAGAATCTTAATTATAATAATAATCTCAATATTGTTTTACTGTATTTTATAATGAATAAATGGAGCCTTGGTGAACATAAAATACTTATTTTAAAAACATTTAAAAATTCATACCCAACCAAAACTTTTGAATGGTAGTGTATATAATAAAAAAATATATATAAACTATGAATATTAATTTCTATAGGTGGCATTTTTGAATCACTTATGTCATTAATGTTTCTGAAAATATATTTAAACAATTCAAATTTAGATTAAAATCTTCTGGGGGGGGTTTGTGCATGTTGCATAACGGAAAAATGGTAACAAAAAACCAAATGACAATGAAACCTTGACCAACATTATAAGTAGACTAGACTTTAGGGACTTTCACGTTTTATTTCAACATTTTCTCTTTAATGGCAACAGTACCATTTCTTATGAATAGCAAATGTCAGATAGTGAAAGAGTGCACTTGGGCCATTTATAGAATATTACCTCTCATAATTCATACATAAAGCCTTGGTAGGTTGACGAGAGATATTGCATAATGGAGCTGGTGACTTTGTAAGCTTGTGAAGGACAGAGGGGGGTAGAACATCTTATTTCTGCTCGATGAAGCATATATACCAGCTGCACACAAAAGAAGAGTTTCACCTATATAGTGTGAAATTCAGCAAATAAGCAGCAAATAAGGCCTATATGTCACGGACAAATGTGTGTCTCAACGTTAAATGGGTAAAAAAAGGGCACATTTTGAATCACATACTGAATTCACAGATAGTGTTGACTGATAATATCTGCTGTACGTCTCTTTAGGCATATTTAGTCTGGTCAGGGACGGGGTCTTGGGAGAAATGCTGGCTTTCACCCAGCTCTTCAGCCTACACTTACACACTTCTGATGTGCATTTAAAGGTTTATTAAAGTGATTTTACCAAAGTACTGTTATCAGTTCACTTTGCTGCCACACAGCATGTCACATGTGGAACTGAAACAGTCTGTTTATGAAAGAAATATGAGCTGGTGTTGCCAGGGTCCATAATCTATATATGTCAAAACTGGGACATGAAATCTAATTTTAAGACTATAAATACAACCTTCAAATTTTCTTCTTTCATATTCCATAGAAGAAGAAAAAAGCTCTATGAGTTTGGAATGACACAAGAGTGAGTGAATGGTGACAGAACTTTCATTTTGGGGTGAACTATCCCTTTAAATCTGCATTGAGTTACAAGATGGGAATGCTCTCCAAGGATTGGCTCTGAGCTGGAAGAAAGAATAGAAAATATAAGCAGGAGAATTACAAACGGCTGTTGAGGACATGCAACCTCTCCACCAAACTACACCAGATGACTGGAAAATAGTTTTCACCTTAGAGGTCAAGTAGAAATGTTAAATCTAGATACAGCCCTCGAGAAAAAAAAGAAAAGAAAACAGAGTTGCCTCAAAATGCATATGTGACCCTGGACCACAAAACCAGTCACATGGGCCAATTTTCTGAAACTGAGATGTATACATCATCTGTAAGCTGAATAAATAAGCTTTGCATTGATGTATGGTTTGTTAGGATATGACAATATTTAGCCGATATACAACTATTTGAAAATCTGGAATCTGAGGGTGCAAAAAAAATCGAAACACTGAGAAAATCGCCTTTAAAGTTGTTCATTTATGTTCACGATCATGCTGCATTCACTCACAAAAATAAATGTTTTAGGTAGGAACGGTAGGAAATTTACAAAATATCTTCATGGATCATGATCTTTACTTAATATCCTAATGATTTTTGGCATAAAAGAAAAATCGATAATTTTTACCCATACAATGTATTGTTGGCTATTGCCACAAATATACCCGTGCGACATGTGACTGGTTTTGTGATCCAGGGTCACATATGTGTGATGAGCAAAAAATAACACTTAACATGGCATGAATGAAGCACCTATACACACATAAACAAAATAATACAAATATATTTTTGCAATATACAGTTAAAAGACTGTTATACAGTTATCAAATCCTTATGTATGAGACTTTAAAGGGACAGTACACCCTTGTGTCGCTTCAGACCCGTATGATGTCATTAAAGGAAACTTTTATGCAGATTTTGACCAACATAAATTCCTCTGTGAACATGTCTCTCAAGGCCCCTAAGCACATGACTGAAAATGTATTCTGAATATTAAGAAAGGTCTCTTACAACTGAAAATGTGATCACAACATACATTATGTAAAGCCCAGTAACAGGATTACATCCTGCGATCACCAGTCAATCTAAACAAGGAACATGCCTACAGGAACAGGACACACTCTGTTGTACAAGGACACGTTCAGCCTGGGGCTGGGTTTACTCAGTGTCCTCTATCCAGTCAGCCCTGTATTTGATGTGACCCCCTCATTGGCTTTCTGTGACGGTCACTCTGAACTCATAGCTGAGGGGGCTTTCCTATCAACAGCATAGCACAAGCAATCTCTGGAAGATCTAACAGGGATGAAATTCCATCAGAAGTGTGGGCTTCTTCCCAAGTTAAAAATGTCCTCTCCAGCAGTTATTGATTCATAGAGCTGCAGTACGCTCTAGATATTAATGTTGACCCCTGAAGCACTGAGGTCACAGCCACTACTTGGTAATGCAAGGTGTGAATCCAGCAAGTTAAAACAGTAAGACTTCACTAAACAGACAGAAGACGAAAGATTATAAAAGTATTATATATATATATATATATATATACACAGCAAAATCCCCAGAGTAAAATTAACTCTGTTCAGAGAACATTTGGTCCCTCTCTACAGAGAGTTAAAATAACTCTGAATCAGAGTTAAAGTTAATGAGATACTTAAGTGATTAATTAAGTGATGATTGGGCATTAATGATGAACATCTGCTGTTAACAAGTTCTCAGCAGAGGAGGATTCAACAACTCCACAAACAGCATTACCAGCTTCACTTATTACTAACCAGGGGTGCGTTTCCCGAAAGCATCGTTGGCCAACTATGGTCGCAAGTTCATCGCAATGTCCATTGAACTCTATTGGTAACGACGGAACTTGCGATCATAGTTGGCCAACGATGCTTTCGGGAAACGCACCCCAGACTGACTTTATTTCTGTCAGACATCTACAGAAGGTCTTATTAAGAATTAACAGAGGTTTAGATGTTGATGATTTATTGAAAATGTATGATTACCATTATAGTGATGAGTGTTTCCTTCAGTTGGGCAGTTTGACTCTTCTTGCGAGTTTGTGGTTTTTGTAACAGCTTTTACAAAAACACGTAATTTGTTACAAAGAAAGCCAAACAAAGATGATCAGGTGATATAGTGTTTAACAGCAGATAGTAAAAAAAATGCACTTATATCGTCACTGTCCAAAAGTGGTCATTTGATGTTAATAGATTATATTCACTAACAATACTCTCTTGCTACAGATTGGACATTTTGAATTTTTAAAATGCATAATAGGGGAATTTTTTTTTTTTTTTAAACAAAGACATCAATAATCAGCTTATGAATCTCAACAATGGTGACATGCTTCATGCTGCAATGCATGCTGGGAGCCACAATAGTATAAAACTCATGGCTCCCAGGATGCATTGCGGCATGAAACATGTCACCATTGTTGAGATTCATAAGCTGATTCTTGATGTCTGTGTCTTAGAAATTTTTTTTCCCCTATTATGTATTTAAAAAAATTCAAAATGTCCAATTTGTGGCAAGAGAGTATTGTTAGTGAATATAATCTATTAACATCAAATGACCACTTTTGGACAGTGGTGATATAAGCGCATCATTCTACTTTTTGTTGTTGAAAACTAGATCACCTGAACATCTTTGCATCTGGCATTCTTTGCAACAAATTACATGTTTTGGTACAAGCTGTTACAAAAACCATAAACACTCAAAAAAAATAAGCTAGAGTCAAACTGCCCAACTAAAGGAAACATTCATCACGATAATGGTGATCATACATTTTCAATAAATCGTCAACATCTAAACCTCAATACTCAATACGAACTTCTGTAAACGTATGACAGAAATAAAGTTAGTCTGGTTAGTAATAAGTGAAGCTGGTAATGCTGTTTATGGAGTTGTTTAATCCCCCTCTGCTGAGAACTTGTTAACAGCAGGTGTTCATCATTAATGCCCAATCATCACTTAATTAATCACTTAAGTATCTCATTAACTTTTACTCTGTTTCAGAGTTATTTTAACTCTCTGTAGAGAGGGACCAAATGTTCTCTGAACAGAGTTAATTTTACTCTGGGGATTTTGCTGTGTATATATATATATATATATGAAGAGTTCAGATGCAAAAGCCTCTAAGTGCCATCTGAAATTTTCTTCTAGAATGATCATTTTTATGAAGCTCGTATATTTAAGTTAACCTATGAATTGCCATTTAAGTGAAATTACTGAACTTAAACAAGCTTGATAAAAATTATCATTCTAGAAGAAAATTTCAGATGGCACTTACAGGTTTTTGCATCTGAACTCTTCATATATACACTCACCTAAAGGATTATTAGGAACACCTGTTCAATTTCTCATTAATGCAATTATCTAATCAACCAATCACATGGCAGTTGCTTCAATGCATTTAGGGGTGTGGTCCTGGTCAAGACAATCTCCTGAACTCCAAACTGAATGTCAGAATGGGAAAGAAAGGTGATTTAAGCAATTTTGAGCGTGGAATGGTTGTTGGTGCCAGACGGGCCGGTCTGAGTATTTCACAATCTGCTCAGTTACTGGGATTTTCATGCACAACCATTTCTAGGGTTTACAAAGAATGGTGTGAAAAGGGAAAAACATCCAGTATGCGGCAGTCCTGTGGGCGAAAATGCCTTGTTGATGCTAGAGGTCAGAGGAGAATGGGTCGACTGATTCAAGCTGATAGAAGAGCAACTTTGACTGAAATAACCACTCATTACAACCGAGGTATGCAGTAAAGCATTTGTGAAGCCACAACACGCACAACCTTGAGGCGGATGGGCTACAACAGCAGAAGACCCCACCGGGTACCACTCATCTCCACTACAAATAGGAAAAAGAGGCTACAATTTGCACGAGCTCACCAAAATTGGACAGTTGAAGACTGGAAAAATGTTGCCTGGTCTGATGAGTCTCGATTTCTGTTGAGACATTCAGATGGTAGAGTCAGAATTTGGCGTAAACAGAATGAGAACATGGATCCATCATGCCTTGTTATCCCTTTATGACCACCATGTACCCATCCTCTGATGGCTACTTCCAGCAGGATAATGCACCATGTCACAAAGCTCGAATCATTTCAAATTGGTTTCTTGAACATGACAATGAGTTCACTGTACTAAAATGGCCCCCACAGTCACCAGATCTCAACCCAATAGAGCATCTTTGGGATGTGGTGGAACGGGAGATTCGTGCCCTGTATGTGCATCACACAAATCTCCATCAACTGCAAGATGCTATCCTATCAATATGGGCCAACATTTCTAAAGAATGCTTTCAGCACCTTGTTGAATCAATGCCACGTAGAATTAAGGCAGTTCTGAAGGCGAAAGGGGGTCAAACACAGTATTAGTATGGTGTTCCTAATAATCCTTTAGGTGAGTGTATATATATATATATATATATATATATATATATATATATATTGTGGCAATATACAAAAATGTTTATGCAAGTATGCCCACATACACTATACACTACTGTTCAAAAGTTTGAGATCAGTAAGGTTTTTTTTTTTAAAGAAATTAATTCTTCAGCAAAGACCATTAAATTAATCCAAAGTGACAGTAAATGTTACAAAAGATTTATATATATTTTAAATTATGTTCTTTTGAGCTTTCTATTCAGCAAAGAAACCTAAGGAATAATGTATCATGGTTTCCACAACAATATAAATCAGCACAATTGTTTTCAACATTGATAATAATAATAGTTTCTTGAGCACCAAATCAACATATTAGAATGATTTCTGAAGGACCATGTGACACTGAAGACTGGAGTAATGATGCTGAAAATTCAGCTTTGCTATCATAGGAATAAATTACATTTGAAAATACAATAAAATATACTTTTAGGTCTAAAAATAAGTATTCATTGTTAAAAGGAATATAAGATTGTTTTTATCCTTTATTTATTCATGGAATAAATGTGTCTGTCTCTTGAGGCTCTCATACAGTGTAATTCCTGTATTATTCCACAGATCTGGAGCATTATAGTGAATCTTTGCCACCGCTGTCACACAGGAGCACTGAATAGAAACCGCTTCATTGTCAATGCTGTCAGTGAAGGGATCGCACACAAGTGTGACAGAAAACAACCATGGCAAGTAAGAAGATGCTGACATTAATTGTGCCGGTATGTGCAGGAAAAAAACCTGTTTAAATTTCCATACTGTCATACTTACAGCATGCAGCGTGTAGTCTGGCAACTTTGAATAGATAATATTATTATATAAAGCTCCAAATCAAACGCTGTCTAGGTTTTATTGGAATGTGGGAACTTAAGCATAGAGAGAGAGAGAGAGAGAGAGAGAGAGAGAGAGAGAGACGGAGACAGAGAGAGAGAGACCGAGACAGAGAGAGAGAGACCGAGACAGAGACAGAGACAGAGACAGAGAGTTTCCACAGTCTCATCAAGTTGCAAAAGTCCACTTCTCCATCCAAATAATTGTTTGTCCCTCATTACCATTTATTCCATGCAGAACTCCAAAGGAAGCTCTACACCAAAGAACTTTACAAAGAAAGTTCTACACATTCCCCCTAAACCTTACATTTATTAATATTTTAGGTAATTTGATAATGCTTTCAGGTATCAATAAGTGTCTAGTACTTTCAGTTCAAGATTTTACCACAAAACCAGTGCAAAATATGTCCACAGAAGAAATCTAGGGCATATTCCAATCGGAAGTGAGTATCCCTATGCCCTACTCACTACAAAGGACGCACTCTGAGTGGAATGTTACCACCACAAAGGCAGCGACAACAGGAATATCTAATGATACAAATAAATGTACATTTATAATGATGTTTTTAAAATATGCTTTAACTTTATAAGTTAAGCATTCAACACATAAAACACATTTTTTACTTATGAAACTAATTAAACTTTATATGAAATGCATGAAGAAAATGTGTGTAATATATCACAACAAAACAAAACAACTTGAATTATTCTGTTTATACGATAACTCTCCCGCCATATCTAGATTTAAAATGAATCGCGAGGACTTTTTACCCTGTGTCACATGACCTTAAACGATTAAATTACTTCCTTGAAGTGACCATTGCTTGTTCCCTTCACTAACGGACTTGTGGAAGGGCTCTTCGTGAAGGGATTCAGTTGTTCACTTTTGTTTGGAACGCCCTACAAATGGCGTCCCCTTCCTGAAGTGCCCTTCAAGGTGCATTTAGAATTTGCCCATATATAACGTTCACCGGCCACTTTATTAAGTACACTTGTTCAACTGCTTATTAACGCATTTATATAATCAGACAATCACATGGTAGCAACTCAATGCATTTAGGCTTGCGTCCGAAAACTTAGTCAGCTGACTTGTTGCCTTGCTGCCTTAACAGGCAATGTCTTTGTAGGCATGTAAGGTACCTCATGAAACTGATTTCGAACAAACTTCTGCAGCGTAACGGTTTAATGATCTACAGCAAGATGGAGAGAGCTTTGGTAAAAACTAAGCGAATATTTAATTACGACAATAGCAATTTCTCTATTGGTTGGACATTGGTCAAAGAACATTGGTCAAAAAACGTACATTTACACACAAACTGACCACCAACAACAACTTTCAGATGCCATATTTCTTATAGCTTAACTGTCACGGACTGGAAAGCTCAGGATTGTGGGATATCAAAGATACATCTATGCTACCTTCAAAAATCGATCAGATGAAGGTATATCAGGAGACGGGAAGAGAAGCTAACACTGAATTCGGATGTGCCTTGATGCCTTCCTACCTTGCAATCCATCCTCTGAAGGCAGCATTTTTAAGCTTTCGGAAGCAGCTATGATCAAGATGACCAAGCTCTCTTTTAAACACCATATTATCTGAGAACAAAAGCTGAACAATAGCAATGCATGTGATGAGAAAAAGAGAGAGATATTAACTGCCTTTGATTAGCACTGCCGTTTAAATGAGGCACAAAGGAAAGGTTTTTAAATTCAAATTCATCCCCCCTAATGGTCCAATTAATGACGATTAACACCTATGAAATAGATCTGTGAAATATTAATGCGTTATGCTGAAACGCCCAGGTTTGAAGCTAATAGCAGCAGCGGATAATTGAACCCTACCCTACTTTAATACCCTCTCTTCAAGGGCAGGAACGAGGGAGTGTTGT